>NC_086171.1:213099776-213347276 GCF_023053635.1 Elgaria multicarinata webbii | reverse complement strand
TAGCATTGAAGTGACAGAGGTGATGCGTAGTGAAATCTCACAAAGTGGAGAGGGGTGTGCTGGCTTCCACAATCATTTTTGCACAGGGTCATCCATTCAAGCCAGCATTTCAGGCAGTGTTGCATGCATGATTTCAGAGCTCCAGCACAGACACAGATTTGACATAAAACATCATGTCATTTCCAAAAGTGAGTTGTAGCAGCGTATGGCGGTTCACATCAGAAGCGCATGTCAACATCCAGAACGATGGTTCAGTTTGTCAAACTCTAACACTGTTAGAGCAGTACGACAATGGATTGCCTTTACCATATACACCTCAGCTGATCAGGTCTAAGATATTGCTCAGGGAGTGAGGACTAGAAAGACCCTCGGTGTGATCCATCATGGCTCTTTTTATGTCCTAGAATCATAGAATAGTAAAGTTGGAAGGGTCCTAGGAGGCCATCAAGTCCAACCCCCCGCTCAATGCAGGAATCCACCCTAAAGTATCCCTGAGAGATGGTTGTCCAGCTGCCTCTTGAAGGCCTCTAGTGTGGGAGAGCCCACCACCTCCCTAGGTCACTGGTTCCATTGTCGTACTGCTCTAACAGTCAGGAAGTTTTTCCTGATGTCCTGCCGGAATCTGACTTCCTGTAACTTCAGCCTGTTATTCCGTGTCCTACACTCTGGGAGGATTGAGAAGAGATCCTGGCCCTCCTCTGTGTGACAACCTTTTAAGTATTTGAAGAGTGCTATCATGTCTCCCCCTCAATCTTCTCTTCTCCAGGCTAAACATGCCCAGTTCTTTCAGTCTCTCTTCATAGGGCTTTGTTTCCAGACCCCTGATCGTCCTGGTTGCCCTCCTCTGAACACCCTCCAGCTTGTCTGCGTCCTGCTTGAATTGTGTGAGTCCTTATGACCATCCCCCAAACAGGTGATCTCCTGTTCGCACAATTCTGAACCTTTCGTGAAAAAGGAACACAAAATTGCCTATTCATGAGGGAGGCTATGAGCCACTCCGCACTTTTCCATTTCCTGAAAAAGCGTCAAATGTGCCTCAGAACAGTTATGCCCGTCTATGGGCTGCAGCTCCCTGAGAATCGCACAAACCTGGGTTTGCCTCTGTGCAATGTGTAAAATGGCCCCATACAACGAGGAACTTTGGATGTGCAGAGGGCAGAGCTGTGCAATTTACAAGACATCCCCAGTTGCGAACAGCCGCGGCTCAGAAGCGAGCTGCGTGACGCAGTTCTCTGGCGGTTGTATAACGGGCGATGCGCCCAGCGGCACTGTCGTGTTATATAACCAACCAAAGCCGCATCCCTGAGAACGTGGCCGGTTTGTTTTGACCGTGCTTTTGTGGGCGGGCCTTTTGTCTCTCACCCGCCCGGCCCCATGCGCCCCGTGGGTCGGAATAACCCAAACACAAAACCGCAACAGCCTCCAGATCCCATGAACAGGCCTCGTCTGCATTGTCCCCCTTAATGGCTTCCGACAACGATCTGAAATGGATTCATTCAGCGCGACTTGGCTTGAATGCAGCTTGTCAGTTCCAGCTCACTGCTCAACGAGATGCGTCCCTGGCCCATCTCCAAGAAGGTGTGGTGGTCTGTCACTTACGCCAAGGCGGACTTGAACCTGCTGCAGACCTGAGTCGCTACACGTTATTACCAAAAGTGCCATCATTAATAGGGTAGGTAGAGCCATTCTGGGCCATGCAGCTCCACAGCCTTCAGGTGGTCCCGGGTCCTTGGCTGAACCTTAGAGGAACATATTGGAGTGGTGTCCAGCCACCTGGTGAGATAAAACGAGCATCCCTTTGAGGCAACTTCACTTCTGCCTTTGTCATCTCAAGGTTGGGAGACTACTTTAACACACTCTATGGCAGCGGTTCTCAACCTGTGGGTCGAACGACCCTTTCACAGGGGTCGCCTAAGACCATCGGAAAACACATATTTCCGATGGTCTTAGGAACCGAGACACCGCTCCTCTATCCGTCTCCAGGAGGGTCAGCCCACATGCAGATACGCCCACATACGAGTGCCTGGCGTGATGAGATTTATTTGTAATTAGAAATAAATATTTCACAATATATAATTACATATTGTTTTTGTGATTAATCACTATGCTTTAATTATGTTCAATTTGTAACAATGAAAATACATCCTGCATATCAGATATTTACATTACGATTCATAACAGTAGTAAAATTACAGTTATGAAGTAGCAATGAAAATCATTTTCTGGTTGGGGGTCACCACAACATGAGGAACTGTATTAAAGGGTCGCGGCATTAGGAAGGTTGAGAACCACTGTTCTATGGGGACGGGGAGTCCTTGATGACAGGCCAGAAAATACTGTTGGTGCAAAGCAAGGGGGTTCCCCTTCTGGTGGGTGTTTGCCCCTCAGCACATATAGAATAGAATCATAGAATAGCAGAGTTGGAAGGAGCCTACAAGGCCATCGAGTTCAACCCCCTGCTCAATGCAGGAAACCACCCTAAAGCATCCCTGACAGATGGTTGTCCAGCTGCCTCTTGAAGGCCTCTAGGGTGGGAGAGGCCACAACCTCCCTAGGTAACTGCGGATCCAAGGGCCAGGATCTCTTCTCGATCCTCCCAGAGTGCAGGACACAGAACAATGGGCTCAATGTTACAGGAAGCCAGATTCCAGCTGGACAGTCAGGAAAAATTTCCTGACTGTTAGAGCAGTACAACAATGGAACCAGTTACCTAGGGCAGTAGTGGGCTCTTCCACACTCGAAGGCATTCAAGAGGCAGCTGGACAGCCATCTGTCAGGGATGCTTTAAGGTGGATTCCTGCATTGAGCAAGGGGTTGGACTCGATGGCCTCAGAGGCCCCTTCCAACTCTACTATTCTATGGTTCTGTGATTAGCTCACTGTTAACTTCAAAGCACTGGTCTCTGGGGTACCTGGGAGGTTGTATGGAGCCAGGACACAACATAATGCAAGAGCTGATCCTAGATTTCAGGATGGAGCCCCAGGTATGCTGAGTTCACAACCAAACCCCCCCATCAGGTGGTGTCATACATGGCTTCTCTAAAATCTGTTCCGCCATCTTGCCCTCCCTCCCTCCGCTACTGTTGACGGCTGCCCTTTCTGAGAACAAACAGGTTAGGTTTCTCTGCTGTGTCTCAGGAGAGACCCTACACAGTTTTGTTCTTTGCTTCTTCCTCCAGGTGCTGGAAGACAGTAATGGAAATCGCCATTACCACCGTCCCCCTAATGGCTTTTCTCAGGTGCCTGCATGAGTGTGAAGCTTATTCCATCTAAGCACCTTATAGATCATTAAGCACAATTACTCCAAGAGCAGAGACCCTCTGGCTGGGAACTGGGTTTATGAGGTTTTCTCCTCCACCAAAATAAGAGCAAAGGAAAAGTTGCGAAGAGTTCTTCTAAGTTCATCAGGCTCGTGTAACAGTGTTCCTGCTTTGAATCATAGAATCATAGAATCGCAGAGTTGGAAGGGGCCTACAAGGCCATCAAGTCCAACCCCCTGCTCAGTGTAGGAATCCACCCTAAAGCATCCCTGACAGATGGTTGTTCAGCTGCCTCTTGAAGGCCTCGAGTGTGGGAAAGCCCACCACCTCCCTAGGTAACTGGTTCCATTGCCGTACTGCTCAAACAGTCAGGAAGTTTTTCCTGATGTCCAGCCGGAATCTGGCTTCCTTTAACTTGATCCCGTTATTCCGTGTCCTGCACTCTGGGAGGATCGAGAAGAGATCCTGGCCCTCCTCTGTGTGACAACCTTTTAAGTATTTGAAGAGTGCAAGTTTGACTTGCTGATATCCTGAGACCCGGGACTTCTGTATTGGCTCCTTCAAGTACTGCTTTGCACCTTGGAAAGAGCTGTTAGAATTTTGATGGGTTCTGACTGAAACCCGGAACAGATTCACTGCCCCACTGACCTCGGAGTCACCAGCCTCCACTGATCCGTATGCATATTTGCATAGTGGGTGGGGCGGCACAGCTGAGATGGAGGTGCACCCCTGAACCCTAGGAATGTGTGTAATCTGCTTGTTGGGCTGGCATGTAAATCAGCCCCTCACATTTGTACTCTATTATTATTATTATTATTATTATTATTATTATTATTATTATTATTATTATTACCATATTTCTTCGATTGTAAGATGCCATTGATTGTAAGACACACACTAATTTCAGTAAAAAATTAGTGGAAAAAAAGCTTTGATTCTAAGAATAATAATCGCACCTGCGATTCTAAGATGCACCATGTTTTTAGAGTTGTTTATATGGGGGGGGGGAAGTGTGTCTTAGAATCGAAGAAATACGGTATTATTTTATTCATTCTTTCCAAATACAAACATACAAAAAGACAAACAGACACTACAAAGAAAAAAACCCAAACATACAAACATACAAAATTAAAAAGGACTTCCGATTTTCTCCACAGCAAAAATACGTAACAATATTTTCCTTTGCTCTATAATTACTCTATAATTAGTTCCCCTCTTTCTATTGTCTTAAAGTTTTCTTCTTCTTCATTGAATCCACAGATAAACAAAACATTTTTTTCTAGTCCCTGAAAAAAGGAAATAAGCGGTTTCCATTCGGTTATAAACATAGATATTGACTTTTCTCTGATTATTGACGTAGGTTTTGCCATCTCTGCCAACTCCATCATCTTCCCCAGCCATTCATCCATTGTAGGTAATGATGTTTCTTTTCACTTTTGTGCATAAAATAGTCTCTCTGCCATTGTCATATATAAGTATAAGGTCCCATAATTCCTTTCCACCTGATTGTCCATTAAACCCAAAAGGAAGTATTCTGGCTTCAATTGTATATTGATCTTTAATATCATTTGGATTAGAGAATGAATTTGTATCCAATTTTTTTTTAGCTGTTTAATATGTCCACCATATATGATAAAATGTTCCTTCTTGAGATTCCGGCTGGACATCAGGAAAAACTTCCTGACTGTTAGAGCAGTATGACAATGGAACTAATGACCTAGGGAGGTCATGGGCTTTCCCACATTAGAAGCATTCAGGAGGCAGCTGGACAGCCATCTGTCAGGGATGCTTTAAGGTGGATTCCTGCATTGAGCAGGGGGTTTGACTCGATGGCCTCAGAGGCCCCTTCCAACTCTACTATTCTATAATTCTACGATTCTATGAATCCTGCACCTTTCCCGGGGCTTCTGCTTCTGGATTCCTCACGGGATTAAGATTGGCTCCTTTTCTTGTGGCTTCAGCCAGTGAGTTTCTTTCTGGACAAGTTCTATATGCTTCATTATTCAGCCATTAGATGGCACTGCAATATAGCAGGAATTCTGGAAATTCCTCAGGACCTGAAGTCTTTTTATCACATCCCCCCCCCCCCCAGAATTAAGCCGCTATAATGGCAAAGAAAGGGCAGGAGGAGCCCTGGAGGTTCACGACCTCATGTAACAGGCCCTCACAACTCAGCCTTCCTTAACTTGGCACCCTCCAGATGTGCTGGCCTACAACTCCCACAATCCACAGCTCATACATTGTACTGGCTGGAAATGATGGGAATTGTAGATCAACACATCTGGAGGGTGCCAGATTGGGGAAGGTGACTGTAACTAAAGGCAAGCTATTCCATATTCCCTTCACCTTCAGTTGGTGGCTTATTGATTTGCAACCCATGCTCACACGGTTTATACCAGCCTTCCTCAACCTGGGGCGCTCCAGATGTGTTGGACTGCATCTCCCAGAATGTGGAATTCTGGGAGTTGTAGTCTAACACATCTGGAGCACCCCAGGTTGAGGAAGGCTGGTTTATACAGTCACATTGCCAACTTTTAAACCTGTTCTCTAGCTGTGCCTTGAGTGACAGTTGATGTTGCAGAAACCAGCAGATGATGGGTTTTTTTGTTTTGTTTTTCAAGGCATGGAGATAAAGACCATCACCGGCTAATTGATATTGACCAAGGCGCTGTAGCCATATAAGAACATCAGAAGAGCCCAGATGCTGGATCAGACTAGTCCATCTAGTCCAGCACTCTGTTCACACAGTGGCCAACCAGCCATCGGCCAGGACCCACAAGCAGGACATGAGTGCAACAACACTCTCCTACCCATGTTCCCCAGCAACTGTTGCACACAAGCTTACTGCCTCGAATACTGGAGATTTATTTATTTATTTAAAACATTTATATCCCGCCCTATATCAATAAGATCTCAGGGCGGTGTACAGATAAAAGCATACAGTATAAAACAGTAAATATACACAGCTAAAAACAAATTAAACCATAAACCAAGTTAAAACGATCACAGAATCATAGAATAGCAGAGTTGGAAGGGGCCTACAAAGCCATCGAGTCCAACCCCCTGCTCAATATATAATTTAAAAACAGTAACACTATTAAAACAGTTAAAACAATGTGCCTAGTGAATTCAACCATTAAAAGCTTTGTTAAAAAGCCATGTTTTTACTTGGCGCCAGTCGGGCTTCCGAGGGGAGAGCATTCCACAGTCGGGGTGCCACCACAGAGAAGGCCCTCTCCCTTGTCCCAACATAGCGAATGTGTTGCGCTGGTGGGATGCGGAGAAGGGCTCCTCCAACAGATCTCAAGTCTCGGGCAGGCATCTATAAGGAGAGGCGCTCCCTCAAGTATCGAGGTCCCAAGCCGTTTAGGGATGGAGATGGCACATAACCATCAGGGCTAGTAGCCATGGATAGCCTTTGCCTCCAGGAATTGATCCAACCCCCTTTTAAAGCCATCCAAATCGGTGACCATCACTACATCTTGTGGTAGTATCGACATACCTACAGTCACTGAGTTGAGAAGTTGGCAACCATTAATACTGGCGGCACTGACCACCAAAATACATGCACGGGAGAAAACACGAAAGGAGATGGAGGAGAAGGTGGAGAAGTAGACTATTGCTACAGCCTAGCCTGGGGTCCTGAATAAATTTACTCAAAGGTAGCCCCAGGAGTTCAACACACGAAAGCACTTTTGTGTGTTCTTTGAACTCTGCAGGGGCAAAGTCGAAATAGTTTCCACCCGGTGGGTCCTCGTGCATCTTGCAACTTGCCAGGGAAAATTATGGAAAGGGTTCCTTTCCCACTTCCTTCCCTCCTCACGGGGCTTGGCCGGACTCCCCCTGGCCAGATCAATCCAGACCCAAAGTCCACATCCGCCTTCTCCAGCTCCTGCTGAGGACAAAATTAATGCCAGCTGCAAAGCTGTGTTCCCACCCACCCTTCTGCTGCTCATCTCCATATTTCTATTGTTTAACCCTCAAGGTGAGATTGTAACAAACCTCACTTTATATCTACCCCTCCCATGGCTGGAAACCAGCAGGGTTGCCACAGCAACAGGAGCAAGTTTGGGTGGAAAAGCTCTTCAGAACTCGCAGTCAACTTTGCATCCCACACAAACCTCAGCTGATTTCTCCTGCCATAATTTGAAAAACGCTAAAAAATATATATGACAGCACTGCCATTGAGCAGCTGCCTTTTATTCTGCCAATTCTGTGTCTTTAATATAGAATCATAGAATCATAGAATAGCAGAGTTGGAAGGAGCCTACAAGGCCATCGAGTCCAACCCCCTGCTCAATGCAGGAATCCACCCTAAAGCATCCCTGACAGATGCTTGTCCAGCTGCCTCTTGAAGGCCTCCAGTGTGGGAGAGCCCACCACCTCCCTAGGTAACTGGTTCCATTGCCGTGCTGCTCTAACAGTCAGGATGTCCAGCTGATTTTCCTGATGTCCAGCTGGAATCTGGCTTCCTTTAACTTGAGCCCGTTATTCCGTGTCCTGCACTCTGGGAGGATCGAGAAGAGATCCTGGCCCTCCTCTGGGTGACAACCTTTGAAGTATTTGAAGAGTGCTCTCATGTCTCCCCTCCATCTTCTCTTCTCCTGGCTAAACATGCCCAGTTCTTTCAGTCACTCTTCATAGGGCTTTGTTTCCAGACCCCTGATCATCCTGGTTGCCCTCCTCTGAACACACTCCAGCTTGTCTGCGTCCTTCTTGAATTGTGGAGCCCAGCTCAGTATCAGGCAAAGAATAACTGGACAAACACTTCTCCGTCATGCACCCTCCAGCTAGAAAGAAGTGTCACCTGTTGAATTCCTCTGCACAGCTGTTAAAGTCCAGGAGCCTTGCCTGGACTCCCCAGAGCTCAGAGTCTCCCACTCTCGCTTTAGGAATGCTAAAGGCAAAAACATCCGGCACTTCAGACCAACATACGTTAACCAATATAAAGGTGAATCATAGAATCATAGAATAGCAGAGTTGGAAGGGGCCTTCAAGGCCATCGAGTCCATCCTGCTGCTCAATGCAGGAATCCACCCTAAAGCATCCCTGACAGATGCTTGTCCAGCTGCCTCTTGAATGACTCATTTTGCTATGCAGTGTTCGCAAGGGCTGCTCTTCACTTGCAGCTGACCTCTTGCAAATCCTCACCCTGCTGAACTTCACATGCAACCATTTTCATAGGGAGCAGTTTTTAACTGGGAAGACCATAGTCTGAGAAGGGGGCTAAGAAATGCATTAAATACCTGTCTTTAAGGAATTGCACTGGCTGACTATTCTCTTCTGGTTGGAATTCAAGGTGTTGGTAAGTTTAAAGCCCTAAACAGCTTGGGACCTCAATACTTAAATCATAGAATAGCAGAATTGGAAGGGGCCTACAAGGCCATTGAGTCCAACCCCCTGCTCAATGCAGGAATCCACCCTAAAGCATCCCTGACAGACAGTTGAGGGAGCGCCTCTCCTTATATATGCCTGCCCGAGATTTGAGCTCTGTTGGAGGAGTCCTCCACTGTGTCCCACCAACACGAGGCATACGCTATGGTGGAACGTGGGAGAGGGCCTTCTCTGTGGTGGCACCCCGGCTGTGGAATGCCCTCCCCCTGGAAGCCCGACTGGTTAAGACATGGCTTTTTAACAAAGCCTTTGATGGATAAATCCACCAAGCTTGTGCATAGTTTTGATTGTTTTAATAGGTTTTCCTGTTTTTAAATACTATACTGGATTTATTTATTTATTTGTTGCATTTCTATACCGCCAATAGCCGAAGCTCTCTGGGCAGTTCACAAAAGCTTATTAATGCTTTAATTCGTTTTTTGCTGTGTATATTTATTGTTTTATGTTGTTTGTATGATTTTATCTGTACGTCGCCCTGAGATCCTGGTGATACAGGGTGGGATACAAATGTTTTAACAAATAAAATAAATAGAATTTTACCGCTCCGCTCTTGTAAAGCTTCTTTTTAATGGGGTAAAAGAAGAAAAGGAAATCTGTTTATAATTTTAAAGGAAAAAGTATCAAAGCATAAAAGCAGGGGCAGAAAGTTGGGAATAAATCATAGATGCTTCCAGGCGAGGCTTTTAGCGTCGCCCTGCCTCATTCATGGAATTTTACAGGGGTGGTCCAGATAATGACATCTTCCACTCATAATCTTCTTTGTTTTCCACTACTACTTCAAGCTTTTCCCTTACTGCAGAAAAACTGTTAAGGGGAGGAAATACCAAAGTGATGCATAAGGCCATGTGATTGCTCCAGCTAGGAGTCTTCTGTCTGGAATAGGGTGACCCTATGAAAAGGAGGACAGGGCTCCTGTATCTTTAACAGTTGCATAGAAAAGGGAATTTCAGCAGGTGTCATTTGTATATATGGAGAACCTGGTGAAATGCCCTCTTCATCACAACAGTTAAAGCTGCAGGAGCTATACTAGAGTGACCAGATTTCAAAGAGGGCAGGGCACCTGCAGCTTTAACTAGTGTGATGAAGAGGTCATGTCACCAGGTTCTCCATATATACAAATGACACCTGCTGAAATTCGCTTTTGAATACAACTATTAAAGATACAGGAGCCCTGTCCTCCTTTTCAAATGGTCACCCTAGTCTGGAAGTATCCAATATCTAAAAGTAGGAGACAGACAGATGGCAATTCTACTTATAGCCTTTGCTTTCTTTCTCCAGTCTCCTTGCTCTAACTACTGCACGCCTGCTGCTCTCAGCTGGCTTTGACCACTCATTGGACGTGGTGAATAGGTTTATCCAATTCCCACCAAAGAGCCTTTACACACGTACGCCAAGTACTTATTTGACACGGGAAACGTGCATTTCCCCATTACCAAGCATGGGTTCAAACAAACAGATTATTCAAAGCCTTAGCCAATGCTCAGGCTTCCCCCGTGTGGACATGTGCATAATTGCAACCTGAAAGGGAGCAAATTGGTTTCAAAGGTACATATATTATTCCTGGTTCCCAAACATCTTCCCTGCAGGAGTTCACAGAGAAATAGCAGCACCTAAAGCAGCCTTCTCCAGATGTTTTGGCCTACAACTTCCATCATTCCTCACCACTGGCTAGGGTTGATGGGAGTTGTAGGCCAAAACATCTGCATGGCCCCAAGTTGCTCACCCTGGGTCTACTGCTTCAAGTGGCTAGAGCAGTGGTTCCCAAACTTTTTCAGGTCACCGCCTCCTTGGTTCCACAAACTCATGCCCAGTGCCCCCCTACCCTACACTATAAAAATCATTATTCAGAATAGCGGTTTTCAACGACCCACTAAGGAAGATAATAACAATAAAATTCAAAACAGTAACAATTAATTTAATATTTATTCAAAATCCAAAGCACCCGCCGCAGGCTTGCCAAGGGAGGGAGGGAAAAGAGAGCGAACGCCTCTGTTTTGCAGCCGACGTGGCGGGGCACACCAAGCAGGGTATGTCTCTTCATTAGGGTTTTGGTGCTTTTGAAACATTTTTATTTATTTATTTATTTATTTATTTATTTTATTACATTTATATACCGCCCCCCAGCCGAAGCTCTCTGGGCGGTTTACAACAATTAAAATAGTAGACATTAAAAGTATACAAAAAATTTAAAAAAACATAAAAACAGTATAAAAACAACAACAGTATTCATTTAAAACAACAATTCTGGGGTCCATTAAAACAAACTTAACGTTATTAAATGCTGTTAAAATGCCTGGGAGAAGAGAAAGGTCTTGACCTGGCGCCGAAAAGATAACAACGTTGGCGCCAGGCGAGCCTCATCGGGGAGATCATTCCACAGTCGGGGGGCCACCACTGAGAAGGCCCTCTCCCTTGTTGCCATCCTCTGAGCTTCCCTCGGAGTAGGCACTCGGAGAAGGACCTTAGATGTTGAGCGCAGTGTACGGGTAGGTTCATGTCGGGAGAGGCGTTCCCTCAGGTATTACGGTCCCAAGCCATGTAGGGCTTTATAGGTTAAAACCAGCACCTTGAATTGGGCTCGGAAACATATAGGCAGCCAATGCAAGCGGGCCAGAATTGGTGTTATATGCTCAAAACTCCCTGCTCCAGCTATCAATCTGGCCGCCGCATTTTGCACAAGCTGCAGTTTCCGGACCGTCTTCAAAGGCTGCCCCATGTAGAGGGCGTTGCAGTAATTCACCGTTAAAAGGACTCTTCTTAAACGGTATTAATACATGTGTGGATTCTTCCCCTATATGGCTTGGGACCAAACTATCTTCTCCCATGAAAATGTCCCCGGGTTTTAAGACCTTCTGGAGAGGCGCTTCTCGGAAAAGCCCAGCTTGAGCACCCCCTGCTGCCCCCTTCCCTCTTATCGCCCCCCCCATGCAATCCCACCGCCCCCAAGGGGGCAGTACCAACCACTTTGGGAATCACTGGGCTAGAGGGTCTGGTCTATATGCTCCAAAAGCCCCATGGTTTTCGTTCACCTTCCGAGACACTTTTAATAAGGTCTAATTATTTCCATTAGGAACAGCAGCCACAGAAGTTGAACCAACTCATGCTGATGTACACTGAATTAGATGTAAAATAATGTTTACGCTTCTCCGAGGAAGCTGAGATGCAATTGGGCACAACTGGTACCAGCTTCTCCACAAGCACAGAGTTAAGCTGTTCCTGACTCAGACTGGCGGCTGGGTTGAGAAAACTGTTCCTCGGCAGAGATTGTATTTTTCTTTCCCCCATCCAGGATTAATGGCCTGGCTCTCTGCTCGCTTGTGTGCTGAGAATTAAGCATCTGTGAAGAGATATGCTAAAGCCGACTGCAAATGAGACAATTAAAACCTCATTCCCCTGGCAGAGAAGCAGAAGCTTTAAAGAAGTTTTTTTCCCCCAGCTTCAAAACTTTGGCCGTTGATCGCTGGAAGAACCTCCACCGTCATGAGCCATATGCTGCTACTGAGGCCTTTTTCAGCTTCTTCGGGGTGTAGAAGAGCCATCGAAAGAATTGCTCTCGGTTGCTCTGGAGGGCAGGGCGAGAACAACGTCTGCAAACGGCAGGGAAGCACATTTCGGCTCAATCTTAAGAGAGCTGTTCAGTATAGAATCACAGAAGAGTAGAGTTGGAAGGGGTCTATAAGTGACCAGTGAGGGAGGAAGCAGCAGCCAGGCACCTCTCCACTGTGCCTGGGTCCAGCTCCAGCTGAGAGCCCCCTCCCTCCTGCTACCAACTGTCTCTGCAGAGGCCACCAGTGAGGGAGGAAGCAGCAGCCAGGCACCTCTCCACCGTGCCTGGGTCCAGCTCCAGCTGAGAGCCCCCTCCCTCCTGCTGTCAACTGTAACTGCTGAACTTTCCAACTAAGATTGTAGTGCCTGAATTTCCTTTCCTTTTCTCCCTACTCCTCCTCCCTCCCAATCCCCTTTCCTTTTGTGTCGTGTCTTTTAGATTGTAAGCCTGTGGGCAGGGACTGTCAAGAAATACTTTTGTAAGCCGCCGTGAGAGCCTTTTTTGGCTGAATGGCAGCATAAAAATCCTTAAATAAATAAATAAATAAATAAAATAAAATAAATAAGGCCATCAAGTCCAACCCCCTGCTCAATGCAGGAATCCCCCTTAAAGCATCCCTGACAGATGGTTGTCCAGCTGCCTCTTGAAGGCCTCTAGGGTGGGCGAGCCCACCACCTCCGCATGTCATGGGTTCCATTGTCGTACTGCTCTAACAGTCAGGACGTTTTTCCTGATGTCCAGCCAGAATCTGGCTTCCTGTAACTTGAGACCGTTATTCTGTGTCCTGCACTCTGGGATGAGTAGTGGAACAGAGAAACTCAGAGGGAGGGAGGCTCTCCTTCGCTGGTGGTATTTAAGCAGATGCTAGATGGCCACCTGACAGGGATGCTGTAGCATCCCTGTCAGGTGGGCAACTTGTGGTCCTCCTAACATTTTGGCCTACAAACCATCAGCGCTACACAGCATAGCCAATGGTGAAGGATCCTGGGAGCGGGAAGGCTATAAAACATCATGATAGGTGACTTCATGGTGCTTTCTTAAACTCTTGCTATGCAGTATTGTAGCGATTCCATCTCAGATCACTAATATCCATCTGATCATTGTTTCTGTTCACTCCTTACTGGACTTTTAAAAAGGAACTGGTGTTAGAAATCAAAGGGAATTTATATTCAGTATACAGCACACACACACAAAGTAAATGCTTTATATTATAAATCAAAGCAGATCCAAATCTTGGTTGTTTCAAGTATGGAATATTTTATTTTTATCTTTACAATAACGTAAAGCCAAAACAAGGGGGTCAAAAAAATTTGATCGGGTAACCTCCCTTGTGGACTGTGAAAATGCTGTGGACATCATATATCTTGACTTCAGCAAAGCTTTTGACAAAGTACCACATGATATTCTGATTAACAAACTAGCTAAAAGTGGGCTAGATGGAACAACTATTAGGTGGATCCACAGTTGGCTACAGAATCGGACTCAAAGAGTACTTATCAATGGAACCTTCTCAAACTGGGGAGAGGCAACGAGTGGGGTACCGCAGGGCTCAGTCCTGGGCCCAGTGTTCGTCAACATTTTTATTAATGATTTGGACGAGGAGGTGCAGGGAACGCTGATCAAATTTGCAGATGACACAAAATTGGGTGGGATAGCTAATACCCTGGAAGACAGAAACAAACTTCAAAGTGATCTTGATAGGCTGGAGTGCTGGGCTGAAAACAACAGAATGAAATTTAATAGGGATAAATGCCAAGTTCTACATTTAGGAAATAGAAACCAAAGGCACAGTTACAAGATGGGGGATACTTGGCTCAGCAATACTACAAACGAGAAGGATCTTGGAATTGTTGTAGATCGCAGGCTGAATATGAGCCAACAGTGCGATATGGCTGCAAGAAAGGCAAATGCTATTTTGGGCTGCATTAATAGAAGTATAGCTTCCAAATCACGTGAGGTACTGGTTCCTCTCTATTCGGCCCTGGTTAGGCCTCATCTAGAGTATTGCATCCAGTTCTGGGCTCCACAATTCAAGAAGGACGCAGACAAGCTGGAGCGTGTTCAGAGGAGGGCAACCAGGATGATCAGGGGTCTGGAAACAAAGCCCTATGAAGAGAGACTGAAAGAACTGGGCATGTTTAGCCTGGAGAAGAGAAGATTGAGGGGGAGACATGAGAGCACTCTTCAAATACTTGAAAGGTTGTCACACAGAGGAGGGCCAGGATCTCTTCTCGATCCTCCCGGAGTGCAGGACATGGAATAACGGGCTCAAGTTAAAGGAAGCCAGATTCCAGTTGTACATCAGGAAAAGCTTCCTGACTGTTAGAGCAGTACGACAATGAAATCAGTTCCCATGGGAGGTTGTGGGCTCTCCCACACTAGAGGCCTTCAAGAGGCAGCTGGACAACCATCTGTCAGGGATGCCTTAGGGTGGATTCCTGCATTGAGCAGGGGGTTGGACTCGATGGCCTTGTAGGCCCCTTCCAACTCTGCTATTCTATGATTCTATGAAAATACAAAATGCCTCAAATGAATCAGCATTATGGAGCAGCCTTAAAGTATATTATATTTTATATGGGCTATTTCAAACTTCATCCCCCCACCCCCATCCCCTGCTCCCTGGCCTGGTCTCCTACACCCCTGCCAGACATCTAAGGCTGCCTGGACCTTGCTATCAGTACTCATCTTCCTCACTCCCCACCCCACCCCACCTCTCCCCAGGAACAGAACATTTGGGGTGGATTTATGCTATTTATACAAAGGTGCATTTGAGGTTGTAAATTAAAGTCTCAGCTTGGATGATGGCAGCAAAAAAACAAACAACCCAGCACTACAGAGAGTGCTGTAAATCAAGAAACCGGAGTCCTATTCTAGGAGCTGGCATACTGCAGCCCAGAGATGGGTGCTGCAGAACATTTTAAGTCAATTACACTTTTTTTCAAAGTGGGCTCAGCACCGGCTCTTTTATTTAAGAGGAAAAGCAGCTGTGCCGATTTCTGTTGAAACTCCCCTCCAGCTGCTGTTTACCTGCAAAGATGCTGTGTGCGATAAACACCACTTTTGCAAGCAAGTAGCAGTTACGGACATATGCTGGTATAAGTATATGCACACATTTCCTTGATTTATCTAAACACATGACAGCAGCCGTATGTGTGAACTAGATTGGAGTCAATATCGAGGTTCTGTCTGTAGTATTGCATTGCCAAATGTCCCTAATCCAGAAATAAATTAAATATATAATATACCATCAGATCCATTGGTGATTCTTTTTCATTAAGAGTTTGGAACATTGAAATGGTTATTTATTTATTGCATTCATATTGAGACTTTTTCTCTCTCCTTAAGGAACCCGACGCAGCGTAATATCGATCCAAAGGGAGAGGCGGGTAAGAAACAAATAAATATATTAATAATAATAATAATAATAATAATAATAATAATAATAATAATAATAATAATAATTCTCCTCAGAAATTCTCCTCTGTCGTGAGGTTAATCACTTTATCCTCACAACAACAACCCTGTGAGGTAGGTAGGGCTGAGAGTCTACGACTGGCCCAAAGTCACCCAGTGAGCTTCTATGGATGAACAGGGGCTAGAACCCGGATCTCCCAAGTGCCAATCCAACTCTCTAGCCAATACAGTGCAGTAGCTCTCATGCATAGGGTGGCCATGTGGAAAAGAGGACCGGGCTCCTGTATCTTTAACAATTGCATAGAAAGGGAATTTCAGCAGGAGTCATTGGTATGCCTGCAGCACCTGGTGAAATTCCCTCTTCATCACAACAGTTAAAGCTGCAGGAGCCCTGCCCTCCTTTCCATATGCTCAGCCTACTCATGCATATATTAATAACTGCTTGTATGATCATATAATCATAGAGTTGGAAGGGGCCTATAAGGCCATCGAGTTCAACCCCCCCGCTCAATGCAGGAATCCACCCTAAAGCATCCTTGACAGATGGTTGTCCAGCTGCCTCTTGAAGGCCTCGAGTGTGGGAGAGCCCACAACCTCACCAGGCAAATGATTCCATTGTCGTACTGCTCTAACAGTCAGGAAGTTTTTCCTGATGTCCAGCTGGAATCTGGCTTCCTTTAACTTGAGCCCGTTATTCCGTGTCCTGCACTCTGGGAGGATGGAGAAGAGATCCTGGCCCTCCTCTGTGTGACAACCTTTCAAGTATTTGAAGAGCGCTCTCATGTCTCCCCTCCATCTTCTCTTCTCCAGGCTAAACATGCCCAGTTCTTTCAGTCTCTCTTCATTGCTTACCACTGGAAGTGCATAGGAATATCAGAAGCTGTCTTATACTGAGTCAGACGACAATTTAGCGTGTTATTATCAACACTGCCTCACAGCAATGGTTTCCGATCTACACCAAGCAGAATATAATACTTTGAAAACAGTATGAAAACAGTACATGGAATGTGTCCTGGGCCCGAACAGTTGTCAAAACCTTTATAAACTGTTATAAAGCAGAAGTTCTATGTTTCTGTCAGGAGTTTTTCCAGCCCTATTATTTATTTATTTATTTATTTATTTATTTATTTATTTATTTATTACCTTTCTATACCGCCCAATAGCCGGAGCTCTCTGGGCGGTTCACAAAAATCTCCTATCTGAAGGAACACCTCCTCCCGTATGTACCTGCCCAGACCCTAAGGTCATCCTCAGGGGTCCTTCTCCGCGAGCCCCTGCCAAAGGAAGTGAGGCAGGTGGCTACCAGGAGGAGGGCCTTCTCTGCGGTGGCACCCCGGCTGTGGAATGAGCTCCCTAAGGAGGTTCGCTTGGCACCTACATTATACGCTTTTAGACGCCAGGTGAAGACCTTTTTATTCTCCCACCATTTTAACCGTCTATAAATAAATTTTAACTTGGTGTTTTAAATTTGTAATTTTGCATTGCTGCTGTTTTTATCTGGTTGAGCTTTTATATTGTATTTTATATTATGGTTTTATACTGTTGTTTTATACTTTGAATGTTTTTAATTTGTGTGAACCGCCCAGAGAGCTCCGGCTATTGGGTGGTATAGAAATGTAATTAATAAATAAATACATGGAGATGCAGGGATCAAAGGCTCTACCCACTGACCAACAGCTTCTGATCACTTGATGAGTACAGGCTAATAGGTTTAGGATATGGCACGAATGATCAAAATTAACATAGAGTTATAGAAAGGAAACAAAAGTCAAATAAGATTTTAGAATAAAAAGGTAGGGTGACCAGATACAAAAGAGGGCTGGGCTCCTGTAGCTTTAACTGTTGTGAAGAAGAGGTAATTTCACCAGGTGCTGCATGCATACCAATGACTCCTGCTGAAATTCCCTTTTCTATACCACTGTTAAAGGTACAGGAGCCCAGTCCTCCTTTCCATATGTCCAAGATAATGCTGATCCGTATGCATTGCTGCTTACAATGTAATCCTTAAATATTATATCTACAAAGTTTATAGATATATTTCATTTACTTTTATAATATTATTGTTATATTCTTACAGTATTGCTGCATCTATATTTTATATTTTGAGATAGTTATTTTGAGATATATTTCTTTTGGTATATATTTATTTATATTTTACATCTTGTTTGGAGTTGCAGAATGATTTTGATAGAGTTTACTGGAATCATTCATAATTTATTTAAAATAATAGATACCCGTATTTCTTTAATTGTAAGACGCCATCGATTGTAAGACGCACACTAATTTCAGTACCACCAACAGAAAAAAAAACCTAAGACACACTTGCGATTCTAAGACGCACCCCATTTTTAGAGATGTTTATATGGGGGAAAATTGAGTCTTAGAATCGAAGAAATAGGGTAATAAAATATCTGTGTGTAAGCGTATGGCACCAGTTGCTGGGGAACATGGGTGGGAGGGTGCTGTTGCACCATGTCATAGAATCATAGAATAGCAGAGTTGGAAGGGGCCTACAAGGCCATCGAGTCCAACCCCCTGCTCAATGCAGGAATCCACCCTAAAGCATCCCTGACAGATGCTTGTCCAGCTGCCTCTTGAAGGCCTCTAGTGTGGGAGAGCCCACAACCTCCCTAGGGAACTGATTCCACCGTCGCACTGCTCTAACAGTTAGGAAGTTTTTCCTGATGTCCATCCGGAATCTGGCTTCCTATAACTTGAGCTCGTTATTCCGTGTCCTGCACTCTGGGAGGATCGAGAAGAGATCCTGGCCCTCCTCTGTCCTGCCTTGTTGGTCCCTGGCCAATGGCTGGTTGGCCACTGTGTGAACAGAGTGCTGGACTAGATGGACCCTTGGTCTAGTGTGGGCTCTCCCACACGAGAGGCCTTCAAGAGGCAGCTGGACAACCATCTGTCAGGGATGCTTTAGGGTGGATTCCTGCATTGAGCAGGGGGTTGGACTCGATGGCCTTGTAGGCCCCTTCCAACTCTGCTATTCTATGATTCTATGATTCTATGATCCAGCATCAGGGCACTTCAGATGTTCTTATCTGCAGTGGTCCAGTGACATGTTGCAGTCATCAAGGGGTGTTGGGACTGCATGTGTGAACAGTTCCTTCTTCATTTCCCCCTTCTGTTCTCTCCCGAGCAGCAGGAGAGTGCGCTGTCTGCCATCTTCACTCACTTGCACTTGTCCCCAGGCCCTGACACCAACAACCTCCAACCACAACAAACCCCAAAGATGGAGAAAGAATAAAAAAAAATGTTTTGTAAAATAACTCCGCCTATCATTTTCTTCTCTCAATGTTTTATTTAGCACCCTGCATTGCTGTCCCATAAACTCAATTGACATGAACTACGAGGGCAGAGATTGCGAGAGACTTTTAATTTGGGCTCAGCTAGTTCTTCAGCCCCGAGCTATCGATTTCCCTTGAAGATGAATCGCAGCAGTCTGGGCCTGTCGGACAGGTGGCACCCGGGCGTTTTGCTTACTCCCGGCATGTGGAAATATAATGTTTTATTAAGTGTCAGATCAGAGTGCGCAGGAAAGGAGAGGGAGGGAGATCAATTGACTCCTTTATATTTTGATCCCAAAGACAGGAACGATGGCACACACTTAATTTTGATCGCAAAAGGTCAGAGTGATTAATACCCCGGACAACAGCGCGCAGCTAGTTGACAAGGAGATCTCGCTGATAAAGGAAAGCGTGGAGCTTGACGTCCTCACATAAATTTATATTTGCATTAATTCCCAGAGATTCATAGCCTTGCACATTCTTCTGGGCCAAACGGCTCTCCGGTACAAGACCATTAAAGTTCTGCTGCCTCGTGCACAATACGGGTCTCATCGTCATGTTTACCCATTCCCTCAGAACCCAGCGAATCAACAGCTCAGCTTGCCGTTTTTATTTCCTCCAGAGATTTCTTCTAATTACCAGATCCGCAGGCTCTCCTGCAATGTGATAGAGGGGGACGACCCTGGATTTTAGATCGTGCTGAAAGGCAAGCTGTAAAGGGGAATTGCAGGTGGTCCCACAGAGGCGTCGTTGCAGCCATTGATGCTACTTGGCAGCAAAGGTTGAAAGGGAAGGGGTAGCAAGGGGTCTTTTGGAGATGGCAGCCGTGGCATCTTGGATTCCTGACTGTTAGAGCAGTACAACAATGGAATCAGTTACCTAGGGAGGTTATGGGCTCTCCCACACTAGAGGCCTTCAAGAGGCAGCTGGACAACCTTCTGTCAGGGATGCTTTAGGGTGGATTCCTGCATTGAGCAGGGGGTTGGACTCGATGGCCTTGTAGGCCCCTTCCAACTCTGCTATTCTATGATTCTCGATCCTCCCAGAGTGCAGGACACGCATTAATGGGCTCAAGTTAAAGGAAGCCAGATTCCAGCTGGACACTAGGAAAAACTTCCTGACTGTTAGAGCAGTACGACAATGGAATCAGTTACCTAGGGAGGTGGTGGGCTCTCCCACGCTAGAGGCCTTCAGGAGGCAGCTGGACAACCATCTGTCAGGGATGCTTTAGGGTGGATTCCTGCATTGAGCAGGGGGTTGGACTCGATGGCCTTGTAGGCCCCTTCCAACTCTGCTATTCTATGATTCTATGATTCTAAGTAGGTGGTCAAGGAACAAACGAGTTCTAGCAGTTCCCACCTCCACCTGGAGCAGGGCTTTTACAATGCAAATGGATCTTAAATGCCTGATGGGACGTTAAGGCATCTTCTTCTGTTCTGCCCGTCAGGAAGAGAAATTCTCTCAGAATTCTAAAAAGGTTGAATCCTTGTTCCATGTCTTTCTGGGCACCAGTACCACCACCCTCATCTCCTACTTACTTACATGTCCTCTTGAAATAAAGAAGAACTTGAGGAAGCTACAGATTCTCATAGCTCAGCTAAAGCACAAGTCTCACAGAGACCTGGAGGGCATCTACACGTCGTACTGAAGGCGCTTGCGTGCGCCTCCAGTGCGCCCCCAAAACGATTGTGTAGATCCTGCAGAAGAGACGGAGGAAGAGGCAGAGGAGGAGGAGGCGGCCCTGCATCGCCCCTCGGCGGAAGAAGCCGCCGCCCCGCCTTCTTCCGCCCCGGGTTGCTCTTTCGCCGGCAGCAGGAGGCCGCCGGGGAGGTGGGCGGCGGCGGCAAGGACGCTCTAGGCCCCAACGATGTCAATCACTCGGAGCCATTCCTCCTCGCGAGGGGTGATGCGGGGCCGCCGCCGCCGCCGCCGCCGCCGCCTCTTCCTCCATCTCTTCTGCAGGATCTACACAATCATTTTGGGGACGCACTGGAGGCGCACGCAAGCGCCTTCAGTACGACATGTAGATCCGCTCCTGAAGTCCAGTTATGAAGTGTCATTACTCTGGGCATCACAAGACAAAAAGTGTCATCAAACCTGGCTCCCGTTGCTTCTTCTGTCGCTGCTCCCACGTCGGTTCCTGAAAACAGGAAGTAATCAGCGCCATTCAGTCCAGTAGGAGAGAGCAGTAACCGGACTTAATGGGGGTTTTTTTGCAGCGCAATAATGGCCAGAAGGGGCAGAAGACGGGCGAGAGGCAGACAACGTCATGTGAATAATTCGTGAGTGCCCGGTAACGAGTGTGTACAGGGCCAGTGCTACCATAGAGGCCACTCAGGCGGCTGCCTAGAGCGCCAAGCTAAGAGGGGCGCCGCGCCGCGCAGCGCTCACACACGTTGTTGGCTGTGAGCTGGCCCGGCCCGAGGATTCAGCTGGGCCTGGGTGGGCGAGGTGGCACCCCGCCCAGCCGAAGTGTAGACAGGGACACTGGGGACTTCCACCCGGAAGCCGCCCTCCCAGAGCTGGGAGGCCGCCGCCAGAAGAAGAAAAAGCATGTGGCGAGCTCGACCCTGGCTCAAGCCAGCCTCTGCTTTACTCCCGAGGAAAGGGCATCGGGTCGCCTCGCCTCTCTCCTCAAACAGGCTGCGATGTCCAGGCAGGCAGGCAAGTGGGACTCCCTCTCCCTTCCCCCAGGAAAGCTAGGGACTTGTGGACTCCTCGCAAGGCAAACTCTCCTGCTTCCCGATCCTGCGTGCGTGGATCAACGGGACTTGCATCCGAGAAAGCCTTGCACCGGGAGACACCAGTGCGGCCCGATCCGCCTATGCCTCCTTACTCGGAAGCCTTATTCCCCCAAGTAAACATGCAGAGGGGATCGGGACACCAGGCTGCATAACGGGTCGCGTTTGCACGGAAGTAAGTCCCAGTGAATTCCAGACAGCTCGGTCTGAAATCGAAGTGAGCCAGTCCCAGTTCTCCACTCGGCGCACATGTTCGGACTTCTGCGCAATTTGGGTGTGTGTGCAAGTAGCTCGCTTTGCCTAGGGTGCAAAATAGTCTGGCACCGGCCCTGAGTGTGTAGGAAAAGGCTCATCGGATGGAGCTCAAAAACTGGTCATGAGATGGGAGTTTCTCCATTTTGACGGTATCCTAAGACTTTTCAAGGGCCAAGGTTAAGCAGACAGAATAGCTGGGGAGGGCAGGGGGAGCTACCTCCTGATCTGCTCATAGCTGGTTTCAACTGGATCTTACATGATAGCTTGTGGGATGTTTGTACTCATCAGGTGCTACCTGTTCTGAGCATCCAGGGTAGGATACTCACCCAACAAACATGGGGGCAGTATATACAGTGCACCTTTGCCTACTCATTCCCCCCCCCAAAAAAAAAAACCACAGCAGGAAAACTGCAGCTGTCGGACGGAGGTGATGGGCAGCAAATATCGAGGGACCGAAAATCGCGGAAACCTTTTTGGGGGGCATTGTGTTGTTTGGCAGCTCTGTGCAACGTTGAAAGCCTGTAGCAGTGCAGTTCATTGAATTTATCCGTTATTCGTCATAACTGTCATTCCTTTCGTTCCCCGGACTTCAATATTGCCACGGCAGCCATTAGTAGGGCTTTCTCCGCTGTGGCACCCCGGCTGTGGAACGAGTTCCCCAGAGAGGTCCGCCTGGCGCCTACACTGTACTCCTCCCATCGCCAGCTGAAGACCTTTTTATTCTCTCAGTATTTCAACACTTAATTTTAACTTAAATTTAAATTTTACTGTTCTAACTCTGTATTTTAATCTTATATCAATTTTTGCTGCATGGTTTTATCCTGGTTGTGCTGTTTATACTGTATTTTGTATTTGTGCTTTTAACCTGTTGGTTGGTCTATTATGGTTTTAATTTTTGTGAACCGCCCAGAGAGCTTCGGCTATTGGGCCGTATAAAAACGTAATAAATAAATAAATAAATAAATAAAAATAGTAGGGTTGTCAAGCCCACCCTTCGTCCCCTGCCCTGCATTCCTGCGCCAACCCTGCACTGGGATCTGCCCCTAACTATGCCCACGCTCTTAATTCGAACTGAACCCACCTCTGACAGACAACGAACAACAGTAGTGACGTCGGAGCAATGTAAGAAGTCGTGATAAAACGACACATCAAAAAAGCCCAGTTTCGCAGGGAATGGGCACGATGGGGCTGTGAGTTGGCAGCTGCGTCATATAAACAACGGGACGCAACTGCGCAGCCACGACGGGGTACATAGAGCATACAGACAAGCCCATTGAGATAATAAGTCCTGAGGAGGGGTAGGCTGGGGCCAAAGTGGACCTCACTTTAAATCTGTGTCTAGCAGCTACATCTCTTTTTCGTTTTTACTCTAGAGTAGGCTCAGGGAGCCCATACCAGTTCTTGAAAGAAACCCTAAGAAACCCTCCCCCTCTCCCGACTAGGTTCCCAATCTGGAACAGTGGCCCTGCATCTACTCAAGAGTAAAAGATGGGGCAGGGATAGGAAGAGATGTTGCGCTATACACAGATTTAAAGTAATGTCTGTTTTCGGCCCTGGGACGCATTTCAGGGTTTACTAACAGACACAGGCTAAACATCAGTTCCTGGAGTACAGAGGCATCTGTTGCTTTTGAAGAATGCTCCTACATCCCACCAACACCGAGATACATGTTTCAAACTGTCAGCTTTAAAGATAATGACAATGTCTGCGGCGCAAATGTAATATTTGTGGTTTCTCCGATAGGTGTTTACTCTTCCCGAGCGGCTTATGAAACAGGTTGCTGTTATCAGTCCTCATCTTTGTGTGACAAGGCCAACAATCTCCAGGTTGAGGTCAGTTTGCAATGTGCACAGGGCTTAATCTATCTGTACTCCGCACTCGTCAAGATGAAGGCTAGTTGGCAGGAACTAGGGTGACCCTATGAAAAGGAGGACAGGGCTCCTGTATCTTTAACAGTTGTACTGAAAAGGGAATTTCAGCAGGTGTCATTTGTATATATGGAGAACCTGGTGAAATTCCCTCTTCATCACAGCAGTTAAAGTGCAGGAGCTATACTGCAGCTATACTGTGACCGGATTTAAAAGAGGGCAGGGCACCTGCAGCTTTAACTGTTGTGATGAAGAGGAAATTTCACCAAGTTCTCCATATATACAAATGACACCTGCTGAAATTCCTTCTTCAATACAACTGTTAAAGACACAGGAGCCCTGTCCTCCTTTTCATAGGGTCACCCTACAGGAACCTCAGGGCTGCGGTACAGGAAGAAGTAAGGTAATTTTTTCAATGTATATATTAAATGCACAAGCTGGTTTGCAGAAAAATAGACCGTAAAGTTAGGGTGACCCTATGGAAAGGAGGACAGGGCTCCTGTATCTTTAACAGTTGTATTGAAAAGGGAATTTCATCAGGTGTCATTTGTATATATGGAGAACCTGGTGAAATTCCCTCTTCATCACAGCAGTT
This sequence comes from Elgaria multicarinata webbii, assembly GCF_023053635.1. Taxonomy (NCBI): domain Eukaryota; kingdom Metazoa; phylum Chordata; class Lepidosauria; order Squamata; family Anguidae; genus Elgaria; species Elgaria multicarinata. Next base: position 213,322,910 of record NC_086171.1, on the reverse strand, counting down.
AAAGCTGCAGGAGCTATACTGCATCTATACTGTGACCGGATTTAAAAGAGGGCAGGGCACCTGCAGCTTTAACTGTGGTGATGGAGAGGAAATTTCACCAGGTTCTCCATATATACAAATGACACCTGCTGAAATTCCTTCTTCAATACAACTGTTAAAGACACAGGAGCCCTGTCCTCCTTTTCATAGGGTCACCCTACAGGAACCTCAGGGCTGCGGTACAGGAAGAAGTAAGGTAATTTCTTTCAATGTATATATTAAATGCACAAGCTGGTTTGCAGAAAAATAGACCGTAAAGTTAGGGTGACCCTATGGAAAGGAGGACAGGGCTCCTGTATCTTTAACAGTTGTATTGAAAAGGGAATTTCAGCAGGTGTCATTTGCTTCTGAACCAGGGAGCCACCACAACCAGTTCACACTCATTTAAGATCCAGAGGAAAGGTTTCTGGGATACAAGATATGATTCCCTGGCAGGGAAGAGCCCACTTCATCTTCAAAGTCAGAAATCAAACACTGGCTGGAAGGTGCGCCATGAGTTTGGCTGCAAATACTCCTCCACCCAGGTAAGGAAAACACAGAAGTTTTCCTTACCCAGCCCTGAGGCTCCTAGAGTTAACTTGAGCCAGTTACCAGCTCTCTCATCCTAAACTACCTCACAGGGATGTGGTGAAGATCAAACGTGCGGGGAAAGATGACTAAGTTTGCCTCCCTAATCTCCTGGGGAAAAGGAGGGATAATGTAAAGATTTTTAAAAAAATATGGTAGTGCTCACCATTTAGTACTTTCTATGGTTCAAAGCAGTTTATCTTGTTCTAATTTTTACAACAACCCTGGGAGGTAGGTCATCCTCATTTTATAGACGGTGGAATAGCTTAGTTAGTTTAGCCTTCCCCAAACTGGTACCCCACCCCCCAGATACTCATAGAATCATAGAATAGTAGAGTTGGAAGGGGCCTCTAAGGCCATCGAGTCCAACCCCCTACTCAATGCAGGAATCCACCCTAAAGCATCCCTGACAGATGGTTGTCCAGCTGCCTCTTTAAGGCCTCCAGTGTGGAAGAGCCCACCATCTCCCTCGGTAACTGGTTCCATTGTCATACTGCTCTAACAGTCAGGAAGTTTTTCCTGATGTCCAGCTGGAATCTGGCTTCCTGTAACTTGAGCCCATTAGTCTGTGTCCTGCACCCTGGGATGATCAAGAAGAGATCCTGGCCCTCCTCTGTGTGACAACCTTTCAAGTATTTGAAGAGTGCTATCATGTCTCTCCTCAATCTTCTCTTCTCCAGGCTAAACATGCCCAGTTGTTTGTTTCAGTCTCTCCTCATTAGGCTTTGTTTCCAGACCCCTGATCGTCCTCATTGCCCTCCTCTGAACACGCTCCAGCTTGTCTGTGTACTCTGGACTACAACTCCCATAACCCACTGGCCATAATGGCTGGGGATTATGGGAGTTGTATTCCAACACATCTGGAGGGCACCAGAATGGGGAGGTCTGGCATAGCAAGTTCACAGCAAAGGTGTGAACTGTTTAGCTGTTTAATAGACCTGTCTCTTCCCCACCACACTAAACCAGCTTTCGGCTCCTACATCACCAAACACGGCTTGCTTGATCCCCCCATCTCCTGTCTGCCTCACAAGTCATCCCAAGAGATAGCTGCTTCTCGCTGGTGTTCCAGAGCTTCCAAATCTATACATGCACACAGCGAGACTCACCGGAGTATTTGCTACGTTTCGTTTGCTATGGAGACAGAGGGGGCGGAACGAGGGTAGATCAAGCTGTATCCTAAGTGCGTTGTGTCAAAGCTGTGGGTTGGAGGTGAAGGGCACCGAGCGAGAGCTTTTAAACTGACTAACGTGCATTAGAAATAAGAAAGAAACACGGTGGGCGGATGGCTCAGAAATAGAAAAGAAAGTTTCTCTCAGGTGGTTCGGGAGCAAAAAGGTGAAGCAAGTGGGCCTGGAGAAAGCATCTCGAGCGGCAGGTACGGAATGAAAAACCATTCAGTGGGGGTGTTACCAAAGGAGGAGAACGAAGGCCCTGAGCCCCCTTAAAACCACTACTTTGGGTGCCCAGCTCAGAGAGAGGAAGTGCAAGGCAGAGCTATGCTGGGATATGGATACCTGTGTTAAGTTAAACTAGGGTGACCATATTTGGGAAACCAAAAAAGAGGACATCTAGTGTGTGTGGGGGGGGGAAGCAGCTTTCTGAGTCCTGCAGAAAGTACGTTATTCCCCCGCCACCTTAAAGAACCCGATTGGAGTGGAGGAGGGGAAAGGATTTCATTCTGCACCACCACCATCCACTCCAATTGGGGCCTTTTCTATAACGTCCACGAATGACCCACTTTCCCCTTTAAGACCTCAATTGGAGCTCGGGGTGGGGGAATGATGTGCCTCAAGAAAGCATGTCATTCCCTCCTGCCATGCTAATGGCAGCCTTAAAGAGGAAGGTGTGTCATTCCAGGACATTATTGAAAATTATAGAAAATCCCCCCTGACACCATGGAAAGAACAAAAACCAGGACAAATCTGGGGAAATCCTGACAGTTGGTCACCCTAGTTAAACAAGGATGTACGGGCCATCAGAACACCCTAAGATAACTCCTCAAGGCACAGGACGATGTCAGCAGATCCAAGTGCCAATTGCACCCACTAAACACAGGGTCATCCCATTAGGTGGATTTGTAGGAGATCCAGGAAAGAGAAAAGGACGTACTTCTTCACACAGTGCATAACTAAGCTATGGAATTTGCTACCACAAGATGTGGTGATGGCCACCGGTTTGGATGGCTTTAAAAGAGGGTTGGATAAATTCTGGAGGGTAAGGCTATGCGTGGCTACTATTCCTGATGGTTATAGGCCACCTCCACGATCAGAGATAGATAGTATGCTTCTGTATACCAGTTGCTGGGGAACATGGGCAGGAGGAAGCTATTGCACTCATGTCCTGCTTGTGTAATTTCCACAGGCAGCTGGTTGGCCTCTATTCCCCTGTATTCAGCACTGGTTAGGCCTCAAACTGAGTACTGCATCCAGTTCTAGGCACCACACATCAAGGATGCAGACAAGCTGGAGCATGTTTAGAGGAGGGCAACAAAGATGATCAGAAGTCTGGAAAGCCCTATGAGGAGAGACTGAAAGAACTGGGTATGTGTAGCCTGGAGAAGAGAAGACCGAGGGGAGACATGAGAGCACTCTTCAAATACTTGAAAGGTTGTCATACAGAGGAGGGCCAGGATCACTTCTCGATCCTCCCAGAGTGAAGGACACGGAATAATGGGCTCAAGTTACAGGAAGTCAGATTCCAGCTGGACATCAGGAAAAACTTCCTGACTGTTAGAGCAGTACGACAGTGGAACTCATGACCTAGGGAGGTGGTGGGCTCTCCCACACTAGAGGCCTTCAAGAGGCACGCCCCTTCCAACTCTACTACTCTAAGGTGAATTCCTGCATTGAGCAGGAGGTTGGACTCAATGGCCTTATAGGCCTCTTCCAACTCTACTATTCTATGATTCTGTGACCCTTGTCCTGATTTGGCGCTCTTCTAATGTTCTTCTGCTCATTAATTAACCACAGCAAGATGGCTTATATAAAAGAGCTTTCGCACTAACACCTACATTTTGACTCATGTTGTATAATGATCTCTTGCACAAAATGTCCATCAGCAGTCTTCACTGGGCAGACTGAACGGTTTCAGGAAAATAGGGAATGGATAGAAAACTGATATAGATAGGGGGTGGGCGGGGGAAATGCGTAGGAGCAGACATCTTTAGGATGATAAAAACGGATGCATTTGATTTATTATTTCTTTATTTCTATTATTTGTTATGCTGGTCTCCAGAACCATAAAGTTCTCAGAGAAGCTTATGTGGCATTAAAAGAATAAACAACCATAAAACAATAAAAACCTCAACTGGGCAGCAGAGTACGCAAAGCTGGCACAGAACCACAATAAAATTTAAGTCTTTAAGGCCTAGGAAATTTTAAAAGGGGGTTACCTGGAGCCTAAAATATGTCATAGAATGTATCATGTAAACCTACTTAAGGATAGAATTGCAAAGTCACCCTCTCACACATCTCCCCACTAATTCTGTGGGTTGCAGGGGCCTGAAGATGGGCTTCCAAGGGAAACTATAATCAACAGGTAGGTTGATGTGGGAAACAGTAGTTTTTAAGGTTCCGATTCCTAGCCAGTTATCAAATTAGCAAGCCTGTATCGTGCCTGTGCATGGATCACCAACATGGAGCCCTTGGGCATTCAAGAACAAGTATTATTATTTAAATAAACATTCATAGATTTCTATCATAGAATCATAGAATAGTAGAGTTGGAAGGGGCCTACAAGGCCATTGAGTCCAACCCCCTGCTCAATGCAGGAATCCACCTTAAAGCATACCTGACAGATGGTTGTCCAGCTGCCTCTTGAATGCCTCTAGTGTGGGAGAGTCCACGACCTCCATAGGTCATTGGTTCCATTGTTGTACAGTCAGGAAGTTTTTCCTGATGTCCAGCAGGAATCTGGCTTCCTGTAACTTGAGCCCATTATTCCGTGTCCTGCACTCTGGGATAACCGAGAAGAGATCCTGGCCCTCCTCTGTGTGACAACCTTTCACGTACTTGAAGAGTGCTATCACGTCTCCCCTCAATCTTCTCTTCTACAAATGCATACAGCTTACTAGCAACTATACATGGATTTCAACATGTGGACCAAATATTCAAATAAGTATCCATTTGAAGGTGGCTTCTATATGCCACCCATTCAATTGTTGAAATTTATTGGATTATAGGAGATAAGTGTTTATTCTTCCAATGTTGTAATATCAGTCTTTTAACTCTCAAAAGGAAGCACAGAATCTATTTATGGTGAACATTTGTTAATTTCCATGAACCAGGTAAATAATTTAGAAGAGTGTGTACATCAGTGAATATTAAAGACTGTTCTAGTACAAAATGTATCTGTATAATGAACTCCTTCCAAAAAGAAGCATTGGACATTGCCAAAACATAATTTAAAAGAAGCATTAGCTGCATTGCATGACCAGTAATTAGTCAAATTAGACAATGCCTTATTAAAGAGACATTGCTGTGTCCAATAGACATGAAATGTTTTTGCTGAATAAGACGCAGCCTAAGATTCATATATGTGACAGGTAAGACACCAAAGCAGTAAGCGACTGATTAGACATTTTGTGGTGGTGCCCACAGCATGGTTTCAAATTCCCAAATCTTCGCATGGGTCCAAAAAGGTTGGGAATCCCTGTATGGAATTTAAGGTGGAAGAACTGGAATTTATGCCAAAAAAATAAAATGGTGTCTGTTAAACTGGGCCAAAACAGATTAAGAATGCAATCCTATGCATGCTTAGACATTTAAAAAAATCCTACAACTTCCAACATTCTGCTAGGAGTTGGACTTCTTTTTTTCTAAACATGCATAGGATTGCACCCTACGTTTTATTTCACATGATAAAAGCTAAGAGAAGCACTTTGTAACGCGAATGCCAATGTAGTGATGTAAAGAGCGAAGTAAAGAATATTAACGATCCCTTCGAAGGCTGAGCAAGACCGAGTATACACATTCAACTAAAAGTGGAACTAGAGGCTGTCATTGCATGGTTCTTTTACACGATGCAGCCGCTGAGAGACTGCAGTCTATAAGGACAGATCATCATGGAGGGGATTTGTCACCCTTTTCCGTCAGCAGTGGTGCACTCAGGGCATATTCCTGGTGAAAACTGAATCTGTGTCCATATCTGTTTTAGAGCATCATCACACAGGGGGAAATCACGTTTGCTTACCGTCGTTTCTCTGCCCACACGTTTGTCCCTCATTACTTTCACGGGAGGCAGACGACGTCGTGAGAAGGACCCGCGAAAATCCGTGAATGCCCAGTAACGAGTGTGCAATAAAAAGCTCATCTGGTGGAGCTCTTACTGTATGCTCGTTACTGGGCACTCACAGATTTTCACACGTCCCTCTCACAATGTCGTCTGCCTCCCTCACGCCCCTTCTAGCCTTCTTTGCACCTCAAAAAAACACCCCAGTAAGTCTGATTTATTTTAAAGATGGAAGTTGACGCTATCTCCTGCTGTGTGCAGGAGAAGCTGCAAGATCCAAATGGCCCATTGAATGGGTCACGTGCACGTTGTTTACTTCTTCTTTCAAAAGAAGAAGTATTGAGGGACAGACACGTGGGCGGAGAAGCGACGGTAAGCAAATGTGATTTTCCTCATCTGATGGAGCTCTTAGTGAGAGCCAGGAGTGATTCAGTGGGAGCAGTGGGGAAAAGACTGATTCCTCTGACCTGTTTACACTGCCATGCTAAGATCCAGTGAAGTAGGTGATTACCTACAGGGGTTTGTGCTCCTCCAGTAAAATAATATCCATTAACCTTAAAAGTACAACTGAAGCCTTCTTTTTTTAAAAAAAGTAGACTTAACAAGGCTACCCCTTCCACAGGGTATAGGGCAGAGTCAGAGTGACTGAGTGACTCAGGTCTCTGGTGAAAGCTGGCCAGGAACAACACAGCAATCATTTACCCAGACAATGTTTAAAACCTATGTCAAGGTTTTCAGCAGTGGCAGCTACCATAAAGCTGGGCGCACTGCAACATTCTCCACGCTTTACCCCACGGGGTACAGGCGGTACTATTTGCGGCAGGATTATGGCATATCCTTTGACAAACACCAGGATAGTCTGTGCCCACCTATTCTTTGATTTAGGGATGCATTCTTCCATCTTTGCATGAAGATACTCCTTGCTACGGGCCCAATCACATGGAAGGTCTCCCTGTCATACCCACGTGTTCCAAGCAGCAGCGTTGGCATGGAGACACTACACGCAATGAACCATATGGCAAGCTGCATAAGGTGTTATGAATGCCTACCTGGAGCACTGCCACATGAAGTCATTTTCAGTTACTTTCATGTGGGGGTATGTTTGAATTGGCCCTAAGAGTGTGTGTGTGTGTGTGTGTGTTTGAGAGAGAGAGAGAGAGAAAGAGAGGAGGGTGATTGAGAGAATGAATGATGAATGAGTGGAAGGAACTAAAATTGTGGCAAAATATATATACATTTCAGTGCGTTTTTTTAAGAAGTAGCTTTCAAAACTCTACATTTTTATATTTCTAAAGTTCTTAAGCACAACACCTTTTCAGGAGGTTCCCTTCTGTCATACAGCTCCATCCAATGAGCGTTTTATTGCACACTCGTTACTGGGCACTCACGGATTTTCGCGGGTCCCTCTCACACGTCGTCGTCTGCCTCCCGCCCCTTCTAGCTTTCTTCGCGCGACAAAAAAACACCCCAGTAAGTCCAACTAATTTTTTTAAAGATGAGAATTGCCGCTATCTCCTGCTGGGTGCAGGAGAAGCAGTGAGATCAAAACGTCCCACTGAATGGACCACACACACACACGTTGTTTACTTCCTCTTTCAAAGGAGGAAGTAATGAGGGACAAACACGTGGGCGGAGAAGCGACAGTAAGCAAACACGATTTTCCCGTGTGCTGACAATCCTGATCTGAACCCTCCTTCGTAATGAAAAATATAGTGACTCTACGAGGACCTAAGACAAATCAGATATTAGAGCCGTCTCCTCCAGTACTCTATTTCCAGCCCTGGCCAGCAGATGCTTTTGGGGCAATCACAGCGTGATGAGTACATCTCCCACACATTGTATTCACCTGGTATTCACAGGCACACTGGCTCTGAAAATGGAAGTTCTATTTAGCTCTTACGGTTAATACCCATCGATAGAACTCTTCTCCATGAATTTGCCTAATCCCATTATGTGAACTATTCTAATATTTTAAACAGTACAGAAATGAACTTTGGGGTGGGGATTAGAGAATCCCACATTTCAAACTGTTAACATGTAAATCCATCACAGGAAACATTCATTTTGTAACTGTCCTGGATATCAAAGTCATACTGGGTGTCGCTTCCTTTCTCAGTGGATCTGAAACCAAAACAAAAAACCCATGAAGGCTAAAGTTGGTTCCTGGATCCTAGAAACAACTTTATTTAGAAGCAGATTCAAAGTGAGAAGAAAATAACTTTGCTGTCCTCTTGTGGAAAAACAGGTGCATTGATCAAGCTGTAAGATGGGCTCCAAAGAGCTGATTCTTGCAAAGAAAAAGGTTGTTGTGTACGGTCTGGGCCTTCCACATTTGCAAGAGGGTGAGGACACTAAAGCCCCCTAAATCTGATCTAGGGCTCAGCAGCAAAGTGTGTGTGCCCACATGCGTATGAAGTTCCCAACTCTGCATTATCCCATTGAGGAAGTAAGCACAGCCAAAATACCTTTGCCCCTCTTCATGCCAACTCCTTTGGGGGGTTGTGGGGAGACTGATGAGCAACACAGTGCTCAGAGATGTTTGAGAGGGGCAGTGATGTACGCTGAGCTCAACAGAACAAGTCAGAGCTCCTTTATTTATCATTCTTTTCAACAATTTAGACCAACAACAGGAGGCATTCTGTCTGACGGCAGCCTGTTTAGAGTAAGGTGCTCTCAAGGCTATGGCTTTCTGTGAATTGAGGCACATTTTGCATAGGATTAGGCGGCCCATTACCACCGATGACCACACAGTCCACATCATCCACAAAACTCTCCCGTTGTAAAGAGATAATTACATAGGGTGACCCTATGAAAAGGAGGACAGGGCTCCTGTATCTTTAACAGTTGCATAGAAAAGGGAATTTCTACAGGTGTTATTTGTATATATGGAGAAGGAAAGGAAAGGAAAGGAACCTCTCGTGCAAGCACTGAGTCATTGCTGACTCTTGGGGGGATGCCAGCTTTCGCTGACGTTTTCTTGGCAGGCCTTATAGCGGGGTGGTTTGCCGTTGCCTTCCCCAGCCATTATTACCTTTCCCCCAGCTAACTGGGTACTCATTTTACTGACCTCGGGAGGATGGAAGACTGAGTCGACCCGAGCCAACTGCCTGAGAACCAGTTTCCGCTGGGATCGAACTCAGGCCGTGGGGAGAGTTTCAGCTGCAGAAACTGCTGCTTTACCGCTTTGCGCCACACGAGGCTCATATATGGAGAACCTGGTGAAATTCCCTCTTCATCACAACAGTTAAAGTTGCAGGAGCTATCCTAGAGTGACCAGATTTAAAATAGGGCAGGGCACCTGCAGCTTTAACTGTCAAGATGAAGAGGGAATTTCACCAGGTTCTCCATATATACAAATTACTCCTGCAGAAATTCCCTTTTCTATGCAACCGTTAAAGATACAGGAGCCAGGTCCCCCTTTTCATAGGGCCACCCTAAATTACATTTAAGCATTTCTCAGTAGGTTCTCCTGAAATTTCACTTTTGAAAACTAACATTGGCATGGTCTACATTTTGTTTGCAGATCATTACTAATCAAATTCAGTAAAAATGCTGCCCTGTGGAGCTGCAGCACTTTCCTTTGTCAGCCGCATAGCAGGATGAGCCCAGAACTGCACCCTGTTGTCCAGCCTTAGTAGCAGCAGTGGCCATGAGTATGTCTTGTAGTAGGAACTTCCTTATTTAGCCATTCATAATATATTTTTTAGAAACTCTATTAGACAGAGAAGCCAAGACAAAGAGATGAGGAGTGATCAATATCGAAAATCGAGCAGAGTAGGAAGGAATCAAACAGTAGTACAGGTGCAGGAAAAATTAATTACAGCCTGATCCTGCTGAGTTCTATAGAGCATAGTCCCAAGTGAATATGTGTAGGATTGCCTAACAGCCTGATCCTATTTACTGTTAGGCAAACTTAATCCAAATTATTTCAAACGAAGATCTACACAGATGCAAGTTGTTAAGCTGCAAACCCAGAGTAAGCCTTAATGAACACAACAGTACATACTCCTGAGTAAACATGCATAGGACCAGGATGTTAGAGGGTTCAAGAAAGCTTTGGTAAAGAATTAGGTTGCTGCTTGAAGGAAGGAAGAAGAAGGGATATTTGCAAGCATAGAGAACAACATATATTGTTGCCAGGTAATCGGTTGCTCTTGTGCCTTGAAAAGCAGTGTGATGTGCAAAAATCAGCAGGTGACATTTATGATATAGAGGCTATAATTACCAGCTGTTAATTTCTCTTGTAACAAGCTTCAGTTAAAGGCACAACTATGATGCCTGGCTGAAAAGCTGGCTACCCTGAAGCACAAGGCAGGGTTTACCAAGCAAAAGAGGTAAGAGCAGAGAAGTTTGTCTTGAACAGAGAAAGCAAGAAAGGATGGGGGATTTTGTAGGTGCAAGTTGAGATTCTAGTCTCCAGAAATTTGCAAAGAGACTGAGGAATCCAGTGCTGAGCTCCAAGAAAAGGGGCAAGAGGAGCACAACTGGAAAACGAAACACAAAAGGCCATATTTGCTTTGTGGGATCGGAAGGATCTAAAAAAGGCCACACTGTCAGAAGCAGGCTATCAGGAAGATGAGTCTCTGGTTTGGAGGAAGAAAGGGAAACACACACACACAAAAGGGGCTATTCTCACAGATGACAACTATTACAATACCATAGAAATACCTACCTCATATACTAGGGTGACCCTATGAAAAGGAGGACAGGGCTCCTGTATCTTTAACAGTTGCATAGAAAAGGGAATTTCAGCAGGTGTCATTTGTATATATGGAGAACTTGGTGGAATTCCCTCTTCATCACACTTAAAGCTGCAGGAACTATACTAGAGTGACCAGATTTTAAAAAGGGCAGGGCCCCCGCAGCTTTAACGGTTGTTGATGAAGAGGAAATTCCACCAGGTTCTCCATATATACAAATGACACCTGCTGGAATTCCCTTTTCAATACCACTGTTAAAAGATACAGGAGCCCGGTCCTCCTTTTCATATGGTCACCCTATCATATACAAAATAGGATTGCCAAACATATCCTTTGTTGAAGACATCCCTTTCGTCAGAACATCAAGGAACTACAGTATCTTTTATTTGTGAAACAAATGGTAGACCCCTAACATGTCAAAAAGAGAGAAAAGAAACAGGGGTCTCCCTCAGGCCTGCCAGCTCCTGGTCAAATGATTAATTTATTATATGTATATCCTCACCTTTGTCCAGGGAGCTCAGAGTAGAGTCCTAAACCTAACCTACACCTAGTAAATCCTCACAACAACCCTGTAGGGTAGATCAGTCTGATTGAGAGAGAGCGGTTGTCCCAAGGTCAACCAATTTGTTTCACAGCTGAGTGGGGAGACATGATAGCACTCTTCAAATACTTGAAAGGTTGTCACACAGAGGAGGGCCAGGATCTCTTCTCGATCCCCCCAGAGTGCAGGACACGGAATAACGGGCTCAAGTTAAAGGAAGCCAGATTCCAGCTGGACGTCAGGAAAAACTTCCTGACTGTTAGAGCAGTACGATAATGGAATCAGTTGCCTGGTGAAGTTGTGGGCTCTCCCACACTAGAGGCCTTCAAGAGGCAGCTGGACAACCCTCTGTCAGGGATGCTTTAGGGTGGATTCCTGCATTGAGCAGGGGGTTGGACTCGATGGCCTTGTAGGCCCCTTCCAACTCTGCTATTCTATGGTTCTATGAATCTGGGTCTTCCTACTTCAACACTGTAACCACTACACACTGACCCTGCAGAGTGTTTGCAAGGGTAAAATGGCAGGTATGCAACCTCCATGTATACTCCCCTTGGAGAAAACAAATCTTGGAGAAAACGTGCATATTCATTATTTATTTCTATTATTTATATGCCGCTTCACATTGAAAATTTCGGAGCGGTGTACAAGATAAAATAAAAACAGAATAAAACACTTTAAAATACATTTTAAAAGAAACAAAATGTACAGTGAACCATGGCTGGTCATTAAGGAAAGGCTTCCTTAATGACCAATGCTATATAACCAATGCTCCTCTAAAACAGTGTTCCATGATGTATGATTTATTAAGGAAAGCCAAAAACAAGCCTTTCCCAACTTCAGCCAGATCTACACCTTGTGTCACATCATTACTGTTCTAGCATGTAATGCTATATCCCTCTTGCACATTTATCCCTCGTAAATGTCATTTGTTGCAATATTTTCGAAAATATGGAATAAAAAGCATTAAATAACACTATGAATGCGGTAGAAGCCATGTGTAATGTGCCCTCAAAAGCTATCAGAGCACTTCAATACCGCTATAAAGCAGTAGTGTAGATCTAGCCCAGGTGCCCTCCTGATGTGTAGGGCTACAACCCCCCACGATCCTCAGCCAGCATGCTGGGTGAGGCTCAAAGGGTGACCCTATGGAAAGGAGGACAGGGCTCCCGTATCTTTAACAGTTGCATAGAAAAGGGAATTTCAGCAGGTGTCATTTGTATATAGGGAGAACCTGGTGAAAATCCCTCTTCATCACACCAGTTAAAGCTGCTGGAGCTATACTAGAGTGACCAGATTTAAAAGCGGGCAGGACGCCTGCAGCTTTAACTGTTATTATGAAGAGGAAATTTCACCAGGTTCTCCATATATACAAATAACAGCTGCTGAAATTCCCTTTTCAATACAACTGTTAAAGATACAGGAGCCCTGTCCTCCTTTCCATAGGGTCACCCTACGGGTGAGGATTTATTTATTTATTTATAAATAAATAATGTCTGCAAATAATGTGCCTGCAAATTATTATGTCTGCAAATAATGTGTTGCGGCCCAACACATCTGGGAAAGGCTGTCATTAACAAATATATTACATAGGCCAGCCCTCCCAGCCTGGTGTGGTCCAGTGGTGTTAACTACAACTCCCAGCATCCCCCACCAACATGGCAGGGAGATACAGGGAGTTGTTGTCCAACACTAGGGTGACCATATGAAAAGGAGGACAGGGCTCCTGCATCTTTAAAACTTGCATAGAAAAAGGAGTTTCAGCAGGTGTCATTTGTATATATGGAGAACCTGGCGGAATTCCCTTTTCATCACAGCAGTTAAAGCTGCAGGAGCTATACTAGAGTGACCAGATTTAAAAGAGGGCAGGGCACCTGCAGCTTTAACTGTTGTGATGAAAAGGAAATTTCACCAGGTTCCCTATACATACAAATGTAGGGTGACCCTATGAAAAGGAGGACAGGGCTACTGCATCTTTAACAGTTGCATAGAAAAGGGAATTCCAGCAGGTGTCATTTGTATATATGGAGAACCTGGCGGAATTCCCTTTTCACCACAACAATTAAAGCTGCAGGAGCTATACTAGAGTGACCAGATTTAACAGAGGGCAGGGCACCTGCAGCTTTAACTGTGGTGATGAAGAGGGAATTTCCCCAGGTTCTCCATATATACAAATAACACCTGCTGAAATTCCCTTTCCTATGCAGCTGTTAAAGATACAGGAGCCCTGTCCTCCTTTTCATATGCTCAGCGTAGTTAACTACAACTCCCAGCATCCCCACACCAACATGGCAGGGGGGATGCTGGGAGTTGTTATCCAATACCTCTGGACCACCAGGTTAAGAAAAGCTGACACTGGTAAAGAAATAAACATAAAAAACTCCCCTCATGGTTTCACCCCCCCCCCCCAATAACCCCCTCACAGCCAGGTATTATCTCATTCTGACCCCCTCACCCCCATTCTCCCCCTAAGGGTCCCTCAGTCTCGCTCCCACCCACCCCTCTTGTCCCACTTCCTCCCCTGCGGCCTGGGTCTTCCCCGCCCAGCCCCCGCGGTGAGGCCTACAGGCTCCAGAACGCGGCCCTGCGGAACAATGGGTTGCCAAGGCGACCGGCGAGGCCTGGTCCCAGCCCCGAGCCTGGCCCTGGCCCAGGCAGAGGGGGGTGGCGGGCGAGCGGCTGCCCCGGGACCAACCATGCTAAGCCACAGGTAACTCCGGGGAGGGGTGGGGGGTGGAGAAGAGAGAAGCAGGGGCGGAAAGTGAGGGGCGCAGCTCATGTCCCCCCCCCCCACACACACCCCTTTCCCACCCAAATGCAGAAGCAGCTACTTGGGAGGAGGGGGATCCCCCTGAAAAAGAGGGATGGGAAATATTTCCCCCCTGAGATGGGGAGTTGGGGGGGGCAAAACTCGGGGGGGGGCAAGACTCAGTCGGTTTTCGGGAGGTCGTTATTGGGATGGAGAGGAGGGCGTGACTCAAAGAGTATTTCAATTTTTTAAATTTATTTATTTAAGCATTTTTATGCCGCCATTCAGCCAAAAAAGGCTCTCACGGCGGCTTACAAAAGTATTTCTTGACATTTATCATTGGTTACAATAGGGTGACCCTATGAAAAGGAGGACAGGGCTCCTGTATTTTTAACAGTAATGTAGAAAAGGGAATTTCAGCATGTGTCAATGGAAGAGGGTGAAATTCCTTCTTCATCACAACATTTAAAGCTGCAGGAGCCCTGCCCTCTTTTGTATCTGGCCACTCTACTATAGCTAGTGTAGCTTTAACTGTTGTGATGAAGAGGGAATTTCACCCTCTTCCATTGACACCTGCTGCAATTCCCCTTTCTACATTACTGTTAAAGATACAAGAGCCCTGTCCTTTTCATTCTTGGCTCGCCGCTCTGACCATGTAACTCCACTTCTGAAATCTCTTCATTGGCTTCCAATTCACTTCAGAATCCAATATAAACTTCTCCTGTTGACCTTCAAAGCTTTTCACGGTCTAGCTCCTTCCTATCTCTCCTCTCTCATCTCACACTATTGCCCCGCTCGTGCTCTTCGCTCCTCTGATGCCATGTTTCTCGCCTGCCCAAGGGCCTCTACTTCCCTTGCTCGGCTTCGTCCATTTTCGTCTGCTGCCCCTTACGCCTGGAACGCTCTTCCAGAACATCTGAGATCTACAAGTTCAACCGCAGCTTTTAAAGCTCAGCTAAAAACTTTTCTTTTTCCTAAAGCTTTTAAAACTTGATTTTGTTCTGACTTTATACTGTTAGTTTTACCCTACCCAGTGCCTGTTTACCCTACCCTGTGCCTGTTGGCATTCTCTTCCCCTCCTTATTGTTTTACTATGATTTTATTAGAATGTAAGCCTATGCAGCAGGGTCTTGCTATTTACTGTTTTACTCTGTACAGCACCATGTACATTGATGGTGCTATATAAATAAATAAATAAATAAATAAATAAATAAATAAATAAATAAATAATAATAATAATAATAATAATAATAATAATAATATGGTCACCCTAGTTACAATCCCCCCACCCCACCCACCTCTGCACACTCAGGTCCTCTGGGAAGAATCCACTTCAGCTAGCAAAAACTAGATTAACAACTGTTATCCAGAGGACTTTTTCTTCTGCTGCTCCCAGATTGTGGAATGGCCTGCCGGAGGAGACTCGTCAACTTATTTATTTACTTATTTATTTATTACATTTCTATACCGCCCGATAGCTGGAGCTCTCTGGGCGGTTTACAAAAATTAAAACCATTCAAAGTATAAAACCATAATATAAAATGCGATATAAAAGCTCAACCAGATAAAAACAGCAGCAATGCAAAATTACAAATTTAAAACACCAAGTTAAAATTTATTTATAGACTATTTGACAGTCTTTTAGAATTTAAAAAAAAGCAATAAAGACTGATCTATTCCGGCAGGCCTATCCAGTGAAATTTTAGGATGTTTTAAGGATGTTTTAAAGATGTTTTGATCATGTATGGTATGTTTTAATCCGTTTTAATGTGTATTTTGTATCATGTTTTTATAGTTTGTTTGGTTTTAGTTTTTGTGAACCACCCAGGGAGCTTCGTTATTGGGCGGCATAAAATGCATTAAATTATTATTATTATTATTATTATTATTATTATTATTATTATTATTATTATTATTTCCAGAAAGGCGCTCTCCTCTGATAGCCTCAACAGTAGGAGGAGGTCAGGAGGAGGAAAATCTCTTTTAATCCAAGGGTGTCAAGGATGGGTGTCAAGAAAGTTGGGGTGGGGGGAGATGAAGTGGAGGTACCCTCAAACCCATCAGCACGGCTAGAGAAAGCTGCAGGCGCCTCTAGAGATGGTTGGCAGGAGGGTTGGGGAAAATCATGTCTAGGAGCTGGTTCACACAGCCATTTGCTGCTGCATTCACACAAACACTCACCATTCCTTGCTTAGAGAAATAGGCTACCTGAACGGTGCACCCGTGTGTGTGCGTGCACGTGCACGCATGTACATTTAGTTTGCTGTGATTTTCACATGCACAGCAGCCCAGACCGGCTACCAAGCAACCTATGTCCAAATCACTGGTTCACATTGTGCTTTCTCACCTACAGCAATGGGCTTGCTGTGCAGAGCTAAGGAAGATCATGCTGAGAAAATTGAGTGGTTTAATATATATGATGACTGTGTGAAATGGAATCAGCTGCTCCCCTGTTAAATGTCCATTGATAAATCAGCAGATTTTCCACACCTGACAGTGTGGAAACCTCTCCAGCAACTGGTGCACACTAGGCAGTAAGCCTATGTGCACCAATTGCTGGGGAACATGGGTGGGAGGGTGCTGTTGCACCATGTCCTGCTTGTTCATCCCTGGCCGATGGCTGCTTGGCCACGGTGTGAACAGAGTGCCGGATCCAGAGTGCTTAACCTGGGTGTTTCAGTGGATCACAAACTGGCGAGGTTGTGAGCCTCTTTGTAGGTCCTCTCTGAGTTTTATTGATTATTTGTCTAAACTTTATTTATTTATTTATGTATTGCATTTCTATACCGCCCAATAGCCGGAGCTCTCTGGGCGGTTCACAAAAATTTAAACCGTTCAAAGTATAAAACAACATATAGTATTGCTACATCAATATTATAGGTATTTTTACGCTGCTCCTCAGCCAGAAACAGGTCCAAGAGCCGTTTACAGTAAATCAGTAAAATAAGTCCCTGCCCACAGGCTTACAAATCTAAAAAGACCTAACCCACAAGGAGGATGGGGTAGGATGACCGTATGAAAAGGAGGATAGTGCTTTTGTATCTTTAACAGTTGTATTGAAAAAGGAATTTCAACAGGTGTAATTTGTATGCATGCAGCACCTGGTGAACTTCCCTTTTCATCACAACCATTAAAGCTGCAGGATCCCTGCCTAGTGTGACCAGATACAAAGAAGGCAGGGCTCCTGCAACTTTAAATGTTATGATGAACAGGGAATTTCACCAGGTGCTGCATACATACAAATGACACCTGCTGAAATTCCCTCTTTAATAAAACTGTTAAAAATACAGGAGTCCTGTCTTTCTTTTCATAGGATGGGGAGAAAAACGGGGGAAATCAATAGATTTTCAGCAGGGCAGGTGAAGTGGTTCTGCTTCGCTGCTTATTTCCGAGGGATGGGAGAAGCCCAACTGGAGTGATACTCCTTCAACCCGCTCCTGCCCTAAAGAAGTTGTGGAAGAAGACTGAAAAGTGGGAATACACCCTGGTTTAAAGGCTCCAAACCTAATCAGAGACTAAAATTATTTGTTGGGGGGGGGGGAGATCCTCAAACCACCTACTTTATGACCGCTTGGTTTTGGCAGCTACATTTTATTAGTTATTTATTTTTAGCATGGAACATCCTTTGCATAAATTTACCCCTAAGGTAAGTGATGCTAAGTAAGCTTTAGTCTTCTTAGCTGTCGTACATAGTGGCTGAGAGACTGAGCTGTGAACCAGGAAGTCCTCCATTCAAATTTTGCCTCTGATCTGTAATATGAGATGGTAATACTGGCCTACCTTACAGGGTTGTTGTAAGGATTGCTTCAATAATATATGTAAAGCATTCTGAATGCTCTAAAGCATTCTGTAAGTGATCAATATTATTAAACCTGCAATCCTAAACACACTTACTAGCGAGTAAATCCAATTGAACCCAGCAGGACTTCACATCTAAGTAAACAGGCATAGAGGATTGTGCTGTAATATTAATCATTAGAGACCTGGGCATAATTTGATTTTAATTTATTTAGTCTACTTATAGTTTGGCAGGTTATTTAGGTAGGTTTTGTCATGTAGCAGCGATGTATACGCACATTGGCAAATTTGGAGGGGACATACCTACGAAATTAGACATGATAATGGAGTTATTTGCACTAGCATGTTTAGATCACAGACACTAGTTTACCACCTTAGTTATATACTATCCAGTGCAAATGTCAACTTCCAAAATATCCCTCCATTGCTTTTTAAAAGGGAATATGTCTCTATGGTTATGGAGATGAATAGAAAGCTGAAGATACTGAGAACTGAGAGGCCCTGAGAGAGAAATTGACTGACCACACAGAAGAGTCTTTTCACTCTTCCTTGCTTTGTCTACGTACAAAGATTTCAGTCCTACTCCTCTGCCCTCCCCTAGTATCCTTCATCCATAGTCTTGCAATTAGGAGGGAATGCATGGCCCGGGCTCAGGTGAATTGCTGCCACTTCTGATGATACAGAACGGTGTTTGTATCTAGTTAAATGTTATGGTTGTTCAGCATAATTGTGCAATATGCTCAAGTTAGTGGGAAACATGCAGAATATGGCCTTTGGGGGTTTGGTCTTTCAAACTTCCCACACATGACTAGCAGCCATGTTTTAATCTGAGATAGGCACTCTGTGCCTCCCTATTACTGGGAGAAGCTCAAGCGCCATGCTGTCACTTGAATATAAATCAGAAAGAACTTAAAATCATAGAACAGTAGAGTTGGAAGGTGCCTATAAGGCCATAGACCCCCTGCTGAATGCAGGAATCCACCTTAAAGCATCCCTGATATATGGTTGTCCGGCTGCCTCTTGAATGCCTCTCGTGTGGGAGAGCCAACAACCTCCTTAGGGAATTGGTTCCATTGTCATACTGCTCTAACAGTCAGGAAGTTTTTCCTGATGTCCAGACGGAATCTAGCTTCCTGTCAATTGAGCCCATTAGTCTGTGTCCTGCACTCTGAGGTGATTGAGAAGAGATCCTGGCCCTCCTCTGTGTGATGACCTTTCAAGTCCTTGAAGAGTGCTATCATGTCTCCCCTCAGTCTTCTCTTCTCAAGGCTAAACTTGCCCAGTTTTTTCAGTCTCTCCTAAACATGCCCAATGCTTTCAGTCTCTTACTGTCAGACAAGACTAGCTCATCACAGGCCCCCTCTACTCACGCGTACATATTTTCCGAAAGGCTCTGTCATGCAACTCACGCATGAGTCCCTTCGTTGAGGATTTCGTCCTCACACGCTGATGTAGGGATCTTTCCCTTCAGCATCCCTTATGCCCACTGTTTTAAATAACTCCGCTGCTCCATTCATTAAGGCAGCTACTTGACCATTGGCTGAGACACTCTTTCCCCAAGAATCTCTGCTGGTGGACTGAAGGCTACATTGACAACTGCTCAGATTCTACACCTAGAGAGAGAGGCTGAACAGGCAGAGGACCTAGGAAAAGAAGCATGAATCAAGCAAGGACCTAGGAATGGTAGGCAGCATGGCACTGGTGAGCCCCTGGACACCTTTCTTGATGCCCACCAAGGTGCCCTACCTTTCCCACTTTTTAAACAAAAAGACATTTTCTTACCACCAGCTTTGGTTGCTGTGAAACAAGTTTCTCTTGGTGCTGAAAACTGTGCATTCAAAGTTGTTGTTTAGGATGTTGGGGCTCAAATCCCACCTCTGCCTTGTACTCAGTCTTTTGGGCAGCTTACTTGTCCTCTGCCAAGCCGCCTGTGGTAGCCTATTTGTAGAGGTGCCCAGGAGTGTTTCTCAAATCACCAGATGTGCTCATAGCCCCAAACAGTTGTCTGCCCCTGGGATAGGGTCAGCAGTCAGCTGAAGGAAGCAGGGCGTGGTGGGGAAGGAGCTAGGAAAATAAGTAGGGATGTGCTCCGCTTCTCTTTGGTTCAGAGAAGCAGGAGCGAGGTGGCCTAATTCGCCTCCGGAAAAGGCGGAGGCGAAGAGAGTCGGGGGCTGCGGATTGAGGCGAAGAGGATCGCCTCAATCCGGAGCTTCGCCTGCAGGTAAGTGGGGGGGGAGGGGGACTCATCTGGCGCTGCCGGCACCGCCATCCATGCGGCGGTGGCGGTGGCGGCACCAGGTAAGGGAGGAGGGACGCTTACCTGCGTCCGTCACGGGCTTCAATTCAGGCCCAGGTTGAAGGCAGAAGTGAAGGCCGAGGCCTCTTCTGGCTTCAACCGGGGCCTCAATTGAAGCCCGTGACGGGGGCAGGTAAGGGGGCAGGGGCGGGGGGCTGGCCTACCTGGCGCCGACGCCATCCATGCGGCGGTGGCGGCACCAGGTAAGGGAGCAGGGAGGAGGGACACTTACCTGCCTCCGTCACGGGCTTCAATTGAGGCCCTGGTTGAAGGCGGAAGTGAAGGCCGAGGCGTCTTCCGGCTTCAACTGGGGCCTCAATTGAAGCCTGTGACGGATGGAGGTAAGGGGGCGGGGGTGTGGCTTATCTTGCGCCGCCGCTGCTGCCGCTGTCCGTGTAGCAACGGCGGCGAAGTTGGATCTCGCTCCACGGAGCGGGAGACGGGCGGAGCGGTGCGAAGAGGATCAGGCCCGATCCGGATTTTCCGGATCCGGCCATGAAGCGGATTGGGGGTTCCGTGCACACCCCTAAAAATAAGACCCCCAACTGGGAGTAGTCAAGAAGAATGAAAGGAAGAAGAGGCCAACAGGAAGAGCTTCAGAGGGGTCAGGTGCTTCAGAGCAGAGGAAGACTGAAGTTCATGTGTTTGGTTGAGGTAACCAGCTCTGTTTGTTTTGGCTACAAGCCTCCAAGAGTCCATATTAGTGGAGTAAAATGGAACTGAATGTTACTACAACGACCTTGCAACTGACCTGTTTTTCTGTTTGGTCTTTCTGTCGTCGTTGTTTTACAGCCCAGGCATGATGAACATTGGAACTATTGATGTCTATTTGAACAAGTTAGGAACCAACCTCCAGACGGTGGTGTACAGTGATGAGGAGCAGGAGCACGAAGCCTGGAGGATGTACATGGAGAGGAAAAACGTAGTGCTGGAATTCCTGCACTCTGACTTGAGCCTCCACCTGCTCAAACGCCACCACAAGAGGATTGAGCTCTTGAAAAAATGCTCCTACTACATTGAAATCCTGCCTAAGCACTTGGCACTGGGAGATCAGAACCATCTGATGCTACCCACCACCATGTTCCAACTGATTGACCCCTGGAGGTTCCAGAGGATGAAGAAAGTGGGGACCATCCAGACCAAAATCCAACTCCTGCTCCTGTCTGACCTATTGGAAGAGCTGGAGAGAGGTCGGGAGGAGCTGGTCCACTTCCTGGAGACCTACGACATGATGACTTTCCTCTCCAGATGGGACACAGTCAAACAAAGGTTGTCTGGTCTCTCTGAGCAGATGGATTATTTCCTTGCTATGCTGGTACCTGGAAGGTTGTACGTCAAGCATCGTCTGGTATCAGATGTGGGGATCACCAAAATCCCTCACATCAGGCTAGTCCTTAGCACAAAAATGCCAGTGATGTTTGACCGAAGGGAGTCGGTGGCACACGAGGACTGGGTGAGTCTCAAGTGGTTTGTTACTAGTCAGCAGCTTCAGCAAGAACAGTACGAGCTCCGTTTTAAGCTGCTGGAGCCCAGAACTTCCCAAGAGCGCGTCCACTGCGGAATAATGCCAGTCGCCTCGAACACGTGCGAGATCCACAACCTCCTCTCCGACCGTTTGTACAAGTTCACTGTCAAAAGAGCAGAGACTTACACGCTGGTCTACGAGCAGTGGCACGACTCCATCCTGCTGAAAACAAAGCCGTACCTTGAGGAAGAAATGGAGAGCGCCATGTCTGAACCATGACTTTCCCATCATAGCAATTCACAAGGAATGTAAAATAAGTCAGATTAAAAACTTATTTTTAAAGCTTTTGCATCAAAGCATGAGATTTTTTTTCCCCCTCCCTTGTCTTGGCTGGAAATTTGACAAACCTTAAGCTGACAAGAAAACCGCTGCAGTCGATAGGCCAAGCAAAACTGGAGCGGTGTTTGATCTATTGGCATTGTTTCCCATGAGATTGCCTTGGAAGGTTTCCCTCTGATCTAGTGCAAAACATCAATAAAAGTTTTACATATCAAAATGACTCCGTAGGAAATTGGGTTAACTTTTAACAACTGACTTTAAATTCAAAACCATTTAAAAAAGAAAAAGTACTGAAACAGTTAGCAGGAAAAAGGACAGAGAGAGCTATTTATGTGGCAGGGGAATGTGAACAGGAGACAATTTAATTGACAGTTCACACAGTTACTTGATATGTCGGGACACGTTGCTATTACTAAAATGGCTTGTTTATGTGAAACAGCAGGGCTCATTCTATCTTGCCGCGTGTCTCTTCATAAGGAGAGGCTGACTGAAATGAAGACAAGCCTGGAACGGCTTCATTCTTAATACCTGGTTAATCACATAGAAAACAATGTCTTAGCATGTTTATTGAATATGTGAATTGGTCATGACCGTCAGCTTTTGCTTCCTACTGGTATAATGCATAACCTAGCACAGAGGTGGAAAGCTCAACACAGCCCAATTTTGGAGGGGTACCAAAGCTCATGATGCCTGTATCTGTTTCTGTACCATCTTTGAATTGATCCAGTTTCTGGAGGAAAGAACATAAGCGCCCTGCTGGATCAGACCAAGGGTCCGTCTAGTCCAGCACTCTGTTCACACAGGGGCCAACCAGCCATCGGCCAAGGATGAACAAGCAGGACATGGTGCAACAGCACCCTCCCGCCCATGTCCCCCAGCAACTGGTGCACACAGGCTTATTGCCTCAAATCTTGGAGAAAGCACACAACCATCAGGGCTACTAGCCGTTGATAGCCTTTGCCTCCAGGAACTTATCCAATTAGGTGGTCCCAAACATGCATCAAGCATCACTTGAGATATTTCCCTTATGAATAAAGGTTACAATATTTGGATCTTTTTAGCTTAGAAAAAAGTGAGTAATGGAAGAAACATGATAGAAGTGTATAAAATTGTGCAGCGTGTGGAGAAAGTGGATACCTCTCTTATAATACTAGAACCCTGGGTCATCTCATGAAGCTGAATGGTTGGTGATTCAATATAGATAAAAGGAAGTACTTCTTCACCCAGCGTATACTTCAACTTTGGAATTTACTACCACAAGATGTAGTGATGGCCACTAACTTGAATGGTTTTAAATGGGTATTAGACAAATTCATGGAGGATAAGGTAGAGTGACCCTACGGAAAGGAGGCCTGGGCTCCCATATCTTTAACAGTTGTGTAGAAAAGGGAATTTCATAGAATCATAGAATAGCAGAGTTGGAAGGGGCCTACAAGGCTATTGAGTCCAACCCCTGCTCAATGCAGGAATCCACCCTAAAGCATCCCTGACAGATGGTTGTCCAGCTGCCTCTTGAATGCCTCTAGTGTGGGAGAGCCCACAACCTCCCTAGGTAACAGATTCCATTGTCGTACTGCTCTAACAGTCAGGAAGATTTTCCTGATGTTCAGCAGGTGTCATTTGAATGCACGCAGCACCTGACGAAGCTACCCTCTTCCTCACAACAGTTAAAGCTGCAGGGACCCTGCCTTCTTTAGTATCTGGTCATACTGATATAGCTCGTGCAGCTTTAACTGTTGTGAAGAGGGAATTTCACCAGGTGCTGCATGCCTACAAATGACACCTGCTGAAATTCCCTTTTCTACACAACTGTTAAAAGATACAGGCGCCCTGTCCTCCTTTCCTTATGGTCACCTGACGAGAACAAAAATGAACATCAAGGAGAAAGGGTTACTTCTTGCTGTGCTAGTTTTCTACTTGCAGGGATTTGCTTTTGTTGTTTTTAACACAGGGGAGCATTCAGAAAATATCCTTTATCTGCAGCCTCAGGGTTCCACCTCGTCATTCTGCTGCATGCATAAGACTTTCAGGCCTCCTCCCCTGTCCACCACCCAATCCACCATTTATTAACATAATCAGAATTCAGAAACAAGTTTTATTCTATACAATACAATCAATTCCACAATACTTGATCAAAGAGGAATGTTAAGGTTCATATAAACATTGCAGATATTTTTCAGCCTTAATTAAAAAACAGTTCAGAGTACTAGAAAGCCATAATTTATAGATAGCAAATATTTAATTGTATTTAACTTCTATCCCACCTTTCAGGGGGCCCACCACCGATAAGGGTCCCTAAGACAACTTACATGCAAATCCCATTTTTAAAAATACAATACATCATAAAAATATAATCCAATAATCAAATACAATCAAAATGACTAATAAATTTCAGATAGCTTTAACATATATTACATATATAAAAAGACACACGGCTGGTTACAGCTCAGAAATATTTTAGTCCATTTCACAGATAATCAACGTTTCAGGCACAATCCAGCCAGAAACTCTCCCAAAACACATGGAATCTATGCCAACGAGGCTCATACAGGAAAAGTTCTGCCTGGATTGTGCTATTTTTATTGCACTAAACATAGCTTTAAAATTGTCTCTGCCTTTACACTCTTTGTTTTAAGGAGATACATCATTGGGGGGGGGAAGTATATACAAGGCTCAAATTTCAAATGCTCTGCATTGAACATTTTCTTTGGAGAAGCAAGCTCACTGTATCTGGGTATGCAGTGACTTCAATAGAACTGCTGCTGATATAAAAAGTGGTTTAATTGTACTCATTGAATGCTATGGATAGATCATGGTCGAACCCACAAGAAAATTCTCCTGAGCAAACCTATTGAAACGTATGGGACTTGTACAAATATGTGTGTATTTTTGCACACTTCCTATTAATTTCATTGGGGCATATGTCCGGTGGATTACGCCTAGTGGTTTCTCTTCTCAGAATGGCAACAATCAAACACAACCCTGTAAAAGAATAAAAAGGTCGAACTGTAAAAGTCACCCTGTAAGCATTAACACAAATTAGTGCATTTGTATTAATGCTACAGGGCCACAATAAGTTACCTTATATTTCCTTGATATACCCTGTACCCCACACCCACCGAATAAAGAGCTAAATAAATATTGTGCAGGCGGTGTTCTCTGCCAGGTACAGGCAGCCCAGGAGAAGACACAAGGTAGAAAAAGGGGACAGACGTGGCCATGAGCAGAGGAGCGAATGTGGAGGGGACAGAGAGGGATGGAAGAAGAAATACTGAGCAAGGACAGAGAAGTAGAGAGTTGAAAATGTAAATGGTCACTTGCTTAGTCACCTATGGCGAATAAAGATCACCTCCAGGTCACCAGCTATGGTAGCTTTCAGTTTTATTTGCTATTTAAAAAGTGGTTATTATTTTCTTTAGGTCACTTAATGCTAATTCAGTAAGCATATGCAGACAGAAAGGCTGGTAGACATGGGCTGGTAACTTTTGTCTTATTTTTGAGGCTGGCGTAGGCGTTTGTAGCTCCTGCATAAAGGAAGAAGGAGTCAGCACAGGCGTATTATTAAGCCTTGGAACTGACTTGCTCATTCTCTCTTTGTGCACCAGGTACAAGGAGTAGCACCACAAGGTCGTCTCTCCTGTCAAAATTTACTACTCCTTCCAGAATAAAATGGCCCTTGTAGGGTGGGGGTTGCATTTGTAATAACAATTCCAAACTTTCACATTTAAAATTACTGAGGTAAAATGGGAGGAAATTGCCCTTTTATTGCTATCAAGATCCCGGACACTATGGGCTCATCTACACCAAGCAGGATTTTGCATGATGAAAGCGGTATGAAAGAGGCAGGAGCCACACTACTGCTTTATAGCGGTATTGAAGTGCACTGACAACCGTTGGGGCCCATGGATACAGACCAGATACCACTTTCATCGTGTTATATCCTGCTTGGTGTGGATGTGTCATGGGCCCTAAAAGTTGTCAGAGGACTTCAGTACCACCATAAAACAGTAGTGTGGTTCCTGCCTGTTCTGGATGGGGTTGCCCTCCCCCTGAAGGAGCAGGTTCGTAGCTTGGGGGTTCTCCTAGAACCATCTCTGTTCTAGGCCTCGGTGGCACAGAGTGCCTTCTACCAGCTTCGGCTGGTGGCCCAGCTACGCCCCTATCTGGACAGGGATAACCTGGCTTCAGTTGTCTATGCTCTGGTAACCTCCAAATTAGATTACTGCAATGCCCTCTACGTGGGGCTGCCTTTGAAGATGGTTCGGAAGCTGCAGCTTGTGCAAAATGCAGCGGCCAGATTGATAACTGGAACTAGAAGGTTCGACCATATAACACCTGCTCTGGTCCACTTGCACTGGCTGCCTGTATGTTTCTGAGCCCAATTCAAGGTGCTGGTTTTGACTTATAAAGCCTTATACGGCTTAGGACCACAATACCTGACGGAACGCCTCTCCCGACACGAACCTACCCGTACACTACGCTCAACATCTAAGGTCCTCCTCCAGATGCCTACCCCGAGGGAAGCTCGGAGAATGGCAACCAGGGAGAGGGCCTTCTCAGTGGTGGCCCCTCAATTGTGGAATGATCTCCCAGACGAGGCTCACCTGGTGCCAATGTTGTTATCCTTTCGGTGCCAGGTCAAGACTTTTCTCCCAGGCATTTAACAGCATATGCTGAGTTTTTTAACTGACCCCAGAATAGTTGTTTTTAAATGGATATTGTCTGTTTTTGTTTGTATTTTATGCTTTTTATGCTTTTAAACTTATATATTAATGCTCACTGTTTTTAACTTCTGTAAACCGCCTAGAGAGCTTCAGCTATGTAAATAATATATAAATGTAAATAATAATAATAATAATAATAATAATAATAATAATAATAATAATAATAAACCACTTTCATACCATTTTCATAGTGGAATATCCTGCTTGGTGTAGATGAGCTCTATGTTTACATTTCTAGAGGAGAAACCCCTGCCCCCCGCAACAAAAAAGAAGAATACTAAAGGTCTCTAGTTTGCACAATTTATTCAAATCGCACAAACATTAGTCGGTGGATCCAGGTTTAGCCACACTTACCGTACAATTAGTATGGCTAATTCTGGATCCACCTACTAATGTTTGTGCGGTTTGAATAAATTGTGCAAACTAGAGACCTTTAGTTGCAAGCAACGCTACGTGGGTCGCTTGCAAAATTTTAAGACTCTTTTCTCCCCTTCCCTGTTATTATACAGCAGCTCCAGACACTGCAATAAAATATAAGACCGCAAAAAGGAGCCAGAGTAAGACACACAGCAATAATACAAGAACACAGGACTTGATGAAGAAACCTAGCTACGAGCTCCATCAGACAAGCGTTTTATTGCACACTGATTACTGGGCCCTCTCATACGCCTCCCACTCCTTCTAGCATTCTTCGCACGACAAAAAAAACACCCCAGTAAGTCGGACTTATTTTTAAAGACAGAAGTTGCCACTATCTGCTGCTGTGTGCAGGAGAAGCAGCGGAATCAAAACGGCCCACTGAATGGGCCACGGGCACGTTGTTTACTTCCTCTTTCAAAAGAGGAAGTAACGAGGGACAAATGTGCGGGCGGAGAAGCGACGGTAAGCAAACAAGCTTTCCCCCTGTGTGATGACGCTCTACGTCATCTTAGTGCAAATACTAGGCTAAATTCACCCCCCACTCCCCCCGTGGGTTTTGTACAGTTCTAAATGGCTACACCAGAGTTGACCACGGGCCAGAGCAGCTGCATTCCGCGAAAATTGCGAAAAAATGGCAGCTAAATCCAATCCAGTTGGAGCATCAAGGGAGTAATCCCAGGTCTCCTTGCGTCAAATTTCTCTAAGACTTTTTAAAAAGTAGGCACTTGGTATCGTCGAAGCTGGAATGGGAAAACGAAACAAACCCAGAAGCCCTCTTTTCCTTCCCACAATGTAGTGCACACAACCCATGTGGAAATAGTGCAATGTACGTGGATGTGTGGTACAAGGCTCACAAGGGCACGAGAGACTGTAGACTAGGGTTTGGGAAGCTGTGGGTCTCCAGTTGTTGTTGGGACTGCAACTCCCATCACCAGGCAGCATGGCCAATTGTCAAGTATGATGGGGGTTGTAGTCCAACAACATCTGAAGGGGCCACAGGTTACTGTAGTCCATTTCCAATAGAGTTGGGCTGTAGCTAGACCTAAGGTTTATCCCAGGATCATCCTGGGTTTGTCCCTGCCTGAGCGCTGGATGCCCTGTGTGGCACTTAGATGAACAGGTTTGACCCCAGGGCAATCCTGGGATAAACCTTAGGTCTAGCTACGGCCTTGGAATGCACAAGTAACCCCATACAGTTCTAGCTACAGTAGGCGCTGTTGATATGGGCGAGCGCAACAGTTCTTTGCAGCAGGGGGGCAACTGTCATCAAGGCTCACAACGGGGAAAAGGCAGCAACCTTGCAAAAAAATGTCATTTCCTTCCCTCGTGTGCAGCTGACCACTCTCCACACACTAGATTGTTTTCTTAAGAGTTGCACCATACATTCAGAATCAATGGTAGAACAAAAAGTGCAAAAAGCAAGGGAAGCCGAGCCTCACAAGATCAGTGGTTCTCCAGTCAAGACCTCAGGTGCAACTTTTTTTAAAAAAAATAATAATAGTTAAAAACACGTTTTTGGTAAGAGGAAACACTTTCAAGTAGAATTCAAAAAGGAAGCTTAAAAAAAAACATTTGCACAAAAAGAGTTTACCAAATGATTTACATTTGGTAGCCACGGCGGCCTCGTCATAAAAATGAAGGGCCCCGAGAAGGTCCTAATTACAGGCTCTTTAATGCCGTGCCAGGAAATGTTTGCGTTCCTTCCCTGGCAGCTGGTGTTATGGTTTGGGGCGTGGAAGGACCCCGGCAATTCCACTTCGTAGTGGCATACTTTTCCTTGGCTCCAGCGTAGCAGGAAGAATTCTTCTCAAAGGGCCTCTGTGAACATTTCTTTGGTTTTCTGCAGCATCCCTTTGGTCCCCAAAGCAAAACAAAGATGCATTTCCTCAAAATAGCTGGCTCGGGGTTTCGACAGAGTGCCCCATTCTTTTGGCCCCAGAACTCAAAGACAGATAGGTAGGTAGATAAATGCTTCCTCTTCCAGAAAGAATGCCTTCAGAAAAGAATCCAGAGACATTAATCAGTGGTTATAATCAGAAATGCCATCTAGCGTGGTGGTGACCAAATGTTCTTGGCAGGGGTGCCACCACGTCAACTCCAAAGTATGAGACAATGTTGCCCCTGCAGCCCCCTGCCACTTGGGGAGCATTTACCATTGGACTACTGAGCCAAGGGGAACAGGCAGCAATACAAAGAGTGAGGCCGGAATACCCTCTATGCCATAGCCAAACCCACGGTCCGTGCAGGTTGGCCACCAATGTTCTACGGATGATCGCCAGATTAAGAACGGGGTCCCCCCCCATTGTGCCTTCTTTTTTTCCTAGTGGCATCTGATTATCCATTGTCATGTGCTAGATTAAGCCACTAGTTCTGGCTCAGTGTGGCAATTCTTGTATCCTTTAAGAAAGCAGGAATGTGCCTAGAAAAATCACGCAGGTCCATGAAAAACAGCTACGCATTTCGTCCGCTGGGCATCTATTCACATCACCGAGGAGCCAACATCTTCCTAATCTGGATCTCAGTAGCCTTGGTGTAGCAATGCTGGTTCTTGTAATGTTCCAGAAGGTTTTTCCAGTAGAAATTGCTTTCCAGGAGGTAAGCGTTTCCTATGAGCAAAAGCGGCGGGGGGAGAAGAGGAAACGAAGCACAGCATTGTTATAGTGGCTGAACAGACACGTTGATCCACAACCCATATAAAAGTATTTAGTAGTAGTAAATAAATATGATACCCATAGCTTAAGACAGGATTGGAATAGAGAATTGGAGTGTCCTATTTTGCCTAATCAATGGATCATTGCCCTAGCCTCTGTATCTGAAGCTTCTATGGATCTTAAGCTAAGTCTTATTCAGCAAAAAAAATAAAAATGTTTCAGGTTCATTGGGACTCCACAACGCCTTTTCAAAAAGGGTTTGTCTAACTTGCACAACTGCTGGAAATGTAATGGACCTAATGCTTCTTTAATTAATTAATTAATTAATTAGATTTCTATACCGCCCAATAGCTGGAGCTCTCTGGGCGGTTCACAAAACTTAAAAACATTCAAAGTATAAAACAACAGTATAAAACCATCATATAAAATACAATATAAAAGCTGAAACAGATCAAAACAGCAGCAATGCAAAATTACGAATCTAAAACACCGAGTTAAAATTAATTTATAGACTGTTAAAATGCTGGGAGAATAAAAAGGGGCAGATCCACACATAGGCTTCGGGCCGCCCTGAAGGTGCTTTGGGGCGTCCTGAAATCGATGATGTGTACCCTACCTTAAGCGTTCCAAGAAGAGTCGGAGGAGGAGGAGGAGGAGGCCCCGCATCGCCACTCGCGGGGATGGGATGAAGAGTTGCCGCGCCCGGCGCCTTCGCCAGGAAATCAGCTGCCGTCCACCTACCCGCCGGCCTCCTTTTGCCAGCGAAAGAGCCACCCGGGCCCACCCGGGTCGGAAAGCTTGGCGGAAGAAGCCGGCGGCCCGTCCCCGCAAGGGGCGATGCGGGGCCTCCTCCTCCTCCTCCTCTTCTTGGAACGCTTAAGGTAGGGTACACATCATCGATTTCGGGACGCCCCAAAGCGCTTTCAGGGCGGCCCGAAGCCTATGTGTGGATCTGCCCAAGGTCTTCACCTGGCATCTAAAAGCATATAATGTAGGGGCCAAGCGAACCTCCTTAGGGAGCTCGTTCCACAGCCGGGGTGCCACAGCAGAGAAGGCCCTCCTCCTGGTAGCCACCTGCCTCACTTCCTTTGGCAGGGGCTCGCGGAGAAGGACCCCTGAGGATGACCTTAGGGTCCGGACAGGTACATATGGGAGGAGGCGTTCCTTCAGATAGCCTGGCCCCAAGCCGTTTAGGGCTTTAAATGTTAATACCAGCACTTTGAATTTAATTCATATATTTTGGCAGTGCCCAGTAGTTGTCCCCTTTGGGGAGGAGATTATAATAAGGATAAACTTTGTACTGAAACAGTCTTTAATATAGAACAACGTGCGTGTCCTCCTAAACTACCTACCGGTTTCTTGGAAGTTAACACACGGTCAGTGCAAATGGATTTTCAGTGCCAGCATGACAGCCAAAAGGCTTATATTATCACACTGGCCCTATGGGGAAGAAGAAAGAGCAACGGGACAGGAGCAGGCGGAAGAAACATTGGGGCCTGCTCCAGTTGGACTCCCCTGTTTCGGGAGCAGGACAATCCCATCAGCCCTGTTGGCAGTCTACTTAATTTCTCTCTCTCTCTCTTTATCTCTCTCTTTTCCCTCTTCCCTCCTGAACTACTTTTCCTTGTGTGTCATGTCTTTATTAGACTGTAAGCCTGAGGGCAGGGACTGTCATTTTTGCTAACTGATTGTAAGCCGCTCCAAGAGCCTTTTTTGGCTGAGGAGCGGGATTATAAATATGATATATTTTTATTCTCCCAGCATTTTAACAGTCTATAAATAAATTTTAACTTGGCTATTTTAAATTTGTAATTTTGCATTTCTGCTGTTTTTATCTGGTTGAGCTTTTATATTGTATTTTATATTATGGTTTCATACTGTTGTTTTATACTTTGAATGTTTTTAATTTTTGTGAACCGCCCAGAGAGCTCCGGCTATTGGGTGGTATAGAAATGTAATAAATAAATAAATAATAAATAAATAAATAAAGCTCACCTCCCATAATGCAATGGACTGAGGACTTGACAATGCTCTCAACATTTGAACGGGTTTAATATAGGCACAACTTGCAAGTGGATAAATACATGGATGTTTGGTCTGCTTTTCTTGAAACCTATGCGTAACTCTCTTCCCCTGCCTTTTTTTTTAAAAAAAAATGAATGGTATATTTTGATGGGGGAAATGACAATATTCCTATATATGTAATGCCAGCTTTCTTTGCTTTTCCACGGTTTGTTTTTTGGTTGTGTTTTGTTAATATTCACAATAAAATTTTTTTTGAAAAGAAAACATTATATGAACAATGTTTTGCAACATGGCTACACTTAAGGCAGCAGAATGGTTAGGACCATGAGCTCAGTGGTAGTGCAACATGATGTCCCTGCAAAAGGCTCCAGGTTCAATCCTGGGCACCTCTAGTTCTAAAAAAAGTCCAGGCAGTAGCTGATGGGAAAGACCTCTTTCTATTTGAGAGCCTGAAGAACTAATTATTATTATTATTATTATTATTTTATTTATTTGTTACCTGCCTTTCCCTCTGGATCGAGGCGGGGTCCGACACAAATAAAAACACCATAAAATACATACAACTAATTCAAACGTTTAAAACCAGTGCATCATTAAAAGAAGCACACCATTAAAAAAGGCATCTTAAAATTCAGCTGGGTAGGCCTGCCGGAAGAGATCAGTCTTTATGGCTTTCTTAAATTCTGGAAGACTGTTAAGTTGACGAATCTCTCCCGGCAAGCCATTCCACAAACTGGGAGCTGCAGAAGAAAAGGTCCTCTGGGTAATGGTTGTCAGCCTTGTTTTGGTTGGCTGGAGTAAATTCTTCCCAGAGGACCTGAATGTGTGGGGCGGATTGTACGGGAGAAGGCGATCCTGCAGGCAGCCTGGACCCAAACCATGTAGGGCTTTAAAGGTGATAACCAACACTTCATACTTTGCCCGGAAACTAATTGGCAGCCAGTGAAGGGATTTTAAGACTGGTGTAATGTGGTCACCCCTAGGTGTACCGGTGACCAACCTGGCTGCCATATTCTGAACTAGTTGAAGTTTCCAGACTAGGCACAAAGGTAGCCCTATGTAGAGCGCATTGCAGAAGTCGAGCCTCGAAGTTACCAGCACGTGCATGACCGTCTTTCTGTCTTCTGACTCTAGGAAGGGGCGCAGCTGACGTATCAGAGCAGTCAGAGCAGATGATACCTATATGGTTCGGGTCCAGGTTATTTGAAAGACCGTATTCTCCCTTATGAGCCTGCCCGTGCTTTGAGATCTTCTGGAGAAGCCCTTCTTTCAGTCCCACCGTCTTCACAGGCACGCTTGGTGGGAACATGGGAGAGGGCCTTCTCGGTGGCTGCTCCGGTGCTCAGGAACTCTCTTCCCGGGGAAGCTAGGCTGGCTCCCTCCTTGACGGGCTTTTGGAAGCAGGCTAAAACTTTTTTGTTCCAGCAGGCCTTTGGAGAGTAATCTGGCCCTCCATCTATGTTAATGTCTTATAATTTTGTTGTGTATTTTAAATGTTTATGGTTTTGTTTCCCCCACCCCCCATGTATATTTTAAACTTTGTAAGGCCGCCTTGAGGCCCAGCATTGGGCAAAAGGCGGGATACATATAAATATAATAATAATAATAATAATAATAATAATAATAATAATAATAATAAGCTAGATGGGATGTACGGTCTGACTCTGTATAAAGGCAGATTCCTATGTAACCTGGGTGTTGTGCCAATAAAGCAGAGACCAAGGGGAAGTTGATAAAAGGGAGTTCCATACTGAGGGACGAGGACAGCAAATGGCAAGCTCTTGGCCAAATCTAACCCCCTTTTGCCAAAGTGGTGGTAAAAGGAGGAACACCAACTATGGCCAGGGGTCCCCTGGCTATACCTGCTCACTTCTGTGGCAAAGGGTGTGGTGTAGTGGCTAAAGTGTTGGACTGGGAATCGGGAGACCCGGGTTCTAGTCCCCATTCGGCCATGGAAACCCACTGGGTGACTCTGGGCCAGTCACAGACTCTTAGCCCAGCCTACCTCACAGGGTGGTTGTTGTGAAGATAAAATCGAGAGGAGGAGGATTATGTACACACCACGTTGGGTTCCTGGGGGGGGGGGGGGAGGTGGGATATAAATGCAATAATGAAATAAATAAAGGGTTATTGAGGCTTGCTCTGGCATTTAATTGGGAACTCCTACAGCCATGCACTTCACACAACGGGCCTTGCCTGCATCCGGTGCCGCAAATCAGCAGCACCCTCCCCGGAACACTCACCTATAATGCAGAGCCCCTCCTGCGCCCGAGTGATGGCGACATTGATCTGATTTGGGTCACCCACGAAGCCCAAGTGCTGCTTCAGCCAGCTCCTGGTGGGCTTCCTGTCAATGTCCGCGCGGGCACACGAGCGTACGGTGGAGAGAATCACGTACTTCCATTCGCTGCCTGGAGGGCCAGAAATCGCAACAGTTCAGTCAGAACGGCGGGCAGTTTTGGGGTCACCACATCTCGACAAGGGTATTGTACCAGAAAAGGGAAACCAAAATAATTCACGGGACATGGGGCAACTCCCCTATGAGGGGAGGGCACAATGTTTGCCATCGCTTAGCTCAGAAAATAGGTAAGGGGAGAAGCAATAGAGGTGTAGAAAGGGGTTCACACTGGGGGAAAAGTGGATGGGGAGACATTATCTCTCCTCCCCCCTCATAATAGTAGAACCCAGTGGGGTCATCCCATGAAGTTGATGGGTGGGAAATTCAGAACGGATAAAAGGAAGGGCTTCTTCACACAGCGCAGAGTTCAACTATTGGGATGGCTTTAAAAGGGGGTTGGATAAATTCCTGGAGGCGAAGGCTATTGATGGCTAGTAGTCCTGATGGCTATGCACTACCTCCAGGATCAGAGGAAGTAAGCCTGTGTGCACCAGTTGCTGGGGAACATGGGTGGGAGGGTGCTATTGCATTCATGTCCTATTGGTCAGTTTCCTGCAGGCATGAACCTCCCCGTACACTACACTCAACATCTAAGGTCCTCCTCCGGGTGCCTACTCCGAGGGAAGCTCGGAGGATGGCAACAAGGGTGAGGGCCTTCTCAGTGGTGGCCCCCCAATTATTATTATTTATTTATATAGCACCATCAGTGTACCTGGCGCTGTACAGAGTAAAACAATAAAATAGCAAAACCCTACCGCGTAGGCTTACATTCTAATAGCATCACAATAAAACAATAAGAAGGGGAAGAGAATGCACCAAACAGGCACAGGGTAGAGTAAAACTAACAGTATAAAAGTAAGATCAAAATCAAGTTTTAAAAGCTTTAGAAAAAAGAAACGTTTTTAGCTGAGCTTTAAAAACTGCAGTTGAACTTGTAGTTCGCAAATGTTGTGGAAGAGCGTTCCAGGCGTATGGAATGATCTCCCCAACGAGGCTCGCCTGGCGCCGACATTGTTATCTTTTCGGTGCCAGGTTAAGACTTTTCTCTTCTCCCGGGCATTTAACAACATTTAACAGCGTAGGCTGAGTTTTTTAACTGACCCCAGAATAGTTGTTTTTTTGTTTGTATTTTATGCTTTTTATGGTTTTAAGTTTTCTATATTTGTTTTTAATGTTCACTGTTTTTAACTTTTGTAAACCGCCCAGAGAGCTTGGGCGCAAAGATTACTGCAGACGCTGACTGCAGCCAGGAAATCAGAAGACGTTTACTTCTTGGGAGGAGAGCAATGACAAATCTCAATAAAATAGTTAAGAGCAGAGACACCACACTGACAACAAAGGTCCGCATAGTTAAAGCAATGGTATTCCCCGTAGTAACCTATGGCTGCGAGAGCTGGACCATAAGGAAAGCTGAGCGAAGGAAGATAGATGCTTTTGAACTGTGGTGTTGGAGGAAAATTCCGAGAGTGCCTTGGACTGCAAGAAGATCAAACCAGTCCATACTCCAGGAAATAAAGCCAGACTGCTCACTTGAGGGAATGGTATTAAAGGCAAAACTGAAGTACTTTGGCCACATAATGAGAAGACAGGATACCCTGGAGAAGAGGCTGATGCTAGGGAAAGTGGAAGGCAAAAGGAAGAGGGGCCGACCAAGGGCAAGATGGAGGGATGATATTCTGGAGGTGACAGACTTGACCTTGGGGGAGCTAGGGGTGGCGTCAGCCGACAGAAAGCTCTGGCGTGGGCTGGTCCATGAAGTCACGAAGAGTCGGAAGCGACTGAACGAATAAACAACAAAATAAATGTAAATAATAATGATGATGATGATGATGATGATGATCCTCCTCCTCCTCCTCCTCCTCCTCCTCCCTAACAGTGAATGGCCAAGTCTCAACACTCTCAGAGCCAGTTTGAGCACACAGCCTGTTCTAAAAAAGCAATCCCATGGAAAACCCGCTCTGCTCCACTGGTTTAGAATGATGAGGACTCCTTCTGAAGCAGCACAGGTCCAGCCTCGAAAAGTTGGGAAGCCCTAAAAGCGCTCACTAGACCCCACCCCCCTTTCCTGTACCCTCAGGTAAGAGATAGACCGAGCAGTGGTGTATTTATCTTCTCTAAAGCACCTCCTTTAGGGTGTCCCTATGGAAAGGAGGACAAGGCACCTGTATCTTTAACAGTTGTATTGAAAGAGGAATTTCAGCAGGTGTCATTGTTATACATGCAGCACACCTGGTGAAATTCCTTCTTTATCATAACAGTTAAAACTGCAGGAGCCCTGCCCTGTTTTGTATCTGGTCAAGAGGGCAGGGCTCCTGCAGCTTTAACTGTTCGGATGAAGAGGGAACGTCACCAGGTGCTGCATGCATACAAATGACAGCTGCTGAAATTCCCTTTTCTATGCAACTGTTGAAGATGCAGGAGCCCGGTCCTCCTTTTCCTATGGTCACTCTAAGCTCCCTGCCAGAGCAAAAAGGACATTAACAGCCAAACGTTTTACATCTGCATTACCAATACAATTAATCGTGCAGTTAGGATGTGGGAAAGCTGAGAAGGTCCGGCTATTGGGCGGTATAGAAATGTAATAAATAAATAAATAAATAAATAAATAAATAAATAAATAAATAAATAAGGTCAGGTGCAGGGCATGATGGAGGTGGCCTTGGAAAATAAATTGTATAAATACTTGGGTGTGCACAGAGGGTGTCTTTTCTGGTGCGAGGTACGCCATGGCTATCTCACAGACAGATCACCCTGGCTAAAAAGCAGAGCCCTGCCTTACGTGGTTACAACGCACCTTGGCTTTTCATGATGGTGCAAACGGTCACCTGTTGCAGCCCCTTCTGGCAAAGAAGCTTCTTGATCTCGACAACCTGAGCATTGTAAGGGGTCAGGACAGCAATCTCTTCTGGCTTCGTGGTCTTGTCCTCTGTCAGCGCCTTTGCTATTCTCACCTAAAAAAGAACAGGAAGATTTGTTTGTTCATTTATTTATTTACAATATTTATATACCACTCCCCTTTCAGAATTTCAGAGCGGTGGACAAAATAAAGTAGAATAAAAACAGATGAAATGGGGTGACCCTATGAAAAAGAGGACAGGCCTCCTGTATCTTTAACAGTTGCATAGAAAAGGGAATTTCAGCAGGTGTCATTTGTATGCATGCAGCACCTGGTGAAATCCCCTCTTCATCAACAACAGTTAAAGCTGCAGGTGCCCTGCCCTCTTTGAAATCTGGTCACTCTAGTATAGCTCCTGCAGCTTTAACTGTTGTGATGAAGAGGGAATTTCACCAGGTGCTGCATGCATACAAACGACACCTGCTGAAATTCCCTTTTCAATACAACTGTTAAAGATACGGGAGCCCTGTCCTCCTTTTCATATGGTCACCCTACATAAGCAGTTCCTGTCAGAACTGGGATTAAACTGAACATTGCTGGCATTTCCATTACAGTTGTTTTTGAGTAGGGTGACCCTATGGAAAGGAGGACAGGGCTCCTGTATCTTTAACAGTTGCATAGAAAAGGGAATTTCATCAGGTGTCATATTATATATGGAGAACCTGGTGAAATTTCCTCTTCATCAACAACAGTTAAAGCTGCAGGTGCCCTGCCCTCTTTTAAATCTGGTCACTCTTGTATAGCTCCTGCACTTTAACTGTTGTGATGAAGAGGGCATTTCACCAGGTTCTCCATATATACAAATGACACCTGCTGAAATTCCCTTTTCTATGCAACTGTTAAAGATACGGGAGCCCTGTCCTCCTTTTCATAGGGTCACCCTACTTCAAGGGGCATGGATTTATTTATTAAAACATTTGTATCCCACCCTATATCAGGGCGGCATACAGATAAAATCAGAACAATGTAAAACAATACATATACACAGCCCAAAATGTATTAAATCGTTAACAAACTAAAACCAGTAGAGAAGTTTAAAAGCAGTAAGAACAATTAAAACAATGTGCAACCTTGGAGAATGCACCAGTTGCTGGGGAACATGGGTGGGAGGGTGCTGTTGCACCATGTCCTGCTTTGTTGGTCACTGTTCAACAGCTACAGTACCTTTGTCCACCCAGCACCCTCCTTTTCTCCCCCACCCTGGCCCAGTAACTGGAAGACCAACTAGGTTCCTTCCATTACATCCATTCAACTCTACATTGATTAAGAAACTAAGAACTCACTACCACAAGATGTATTGATAGCCACCAATTTGGATGGCTTTAAAAGGGGGTTGGATCAATTCTTGGAGGCGAAGGCTATCCATGGCTACTAGCCCTGATGGTTATGTGCTACCTCCAGTATTTGGGACAGTGAGCCTGTGTGCACCAGTTGCTGGGGAACATGGGTGTGAGGGTGCTGTTGCACCATGTCCTGCTTGTTCATCCCTGGCCAATGGCTGGTTGGCCACTGTGTGAACAGAGTGCTGGACTAGATGGACCCATGGTCTGATCCAGCAGGGCTCGTCTTACGTTCTTATTTGTTATTTCATACCACATTGGTATGTTTAAATTGGCTTTAAAACAATATTATACACAGACCCTCGTGTATAATGTGTTTCAAAATGTGTTTCAAATATTATGTGTTGTCCTATTTGTGATTTTCATTATTATTAATGGTCCGCCCCCCTGAAGAAGGCCTCAAAAGAAGGGACGAGCCGAAACGCGTTGGGCTTTTTGGTTAATCTTGCATCCTGAGAAATTGTTTCTCTTCTTGGGGTAGTTGACTGGGATTTGAACTCTTGTCTCTGTCCTTGATTTAAGGTTGCCATCTGACCAGGAAAGAATGCCTGGCCCTTTCCTGCGCCTTTAACACAAGGGGTGCAGAACTTCTCTCAGCTCCAGAGCCAAATTCGAGGGCCATAAATACCAGCATGTTTTAGCTTAAAGTTCTTACTGACAGAAACTAAGGCTGAGGAGAGGAATTTCAACCGGTCAGAATGGGAAAAACTGCTAAAGAGCCAGAAAACCACCCAGTGGGTGGCTGGTTGCTCCGATGGGTAGTGAATCTACTCTAGGTTTCAGTCAGAACCAGGATGGATAAAAATCAACTATTAAAAAAAAATTAAAAAATGGATTTTTTTGATTTAAATCAGATCTTTTTTAATAAAATGCTTTTTGAAGAAAAATCTATCTAAAGATCGTTTTCTATTTAAGATACATTATAGTCCAAATGTTATCGATCATGAAATAAGGATTCGTTTTTAATTATGGTATGTAGCATGAGGCTGTATATTCACGCAATGTTTAAATTTTTTGGTAAATAAATTCCATTAATCTATTCACAATGTCATGTTCTTCCAGAGGTTTCTGCAAGATTATGGGGCCATTTTTATTATTATTTATTTTTAGCACCATCAATGTACATGGTGCTGTACAGAGTATCTAAAACAGCCTTCCTCAACCTGGGGCGCTCCAGATGTGTTGGACTACAACTACCAGAATGCCCCAGCCAGCTGGCTGGGGCATTCTGGGAGATGCAGTCCAACACATCTGGAGCGCCCCAGGTTGAGGAAGGCTGATCTAGAAGATATTATCACAGAGGCTTGGTTTTACAGTCCTCAAAACTGTGGATTTGTGTCTGCAGGGATCACAGACCCACTGTGCCTTTGCAAATCTATGTACACTGAAACAACCCCTTACCTCCTAAGTGCTAAGTTTCAAAAATGCAATGAATAGAGTATACTTTTTTTCGGGGTGGGGTGGGGAGTCACATGATTAAATCGAGTCTTTCTGAGTAGTGATTTAAATCATGATTTAAATCAAATTGATTTGAATCAAATCCACCCTGGTCAGAACCAGTCAGAAATCTAAAGGAGCGATCCAAGGTGAAGAAGCCTTCACTGAAACCACGAAATGATTGGTGAACAAGGGGAAAGGATTGGGCCATGGCTAGGGTGACCCTATGAAAAGGAGGACAGGGCTCCTGTATCTTTAGCAGCTGCATGGAAAAGGGAATTTCAGCAGGGGTCATTTGTATATATGGAGAACCTGGTGAAATTCCATCTTCATTACAACAGTTAAAGGTGCAGGAGCTATACTAGAGTGACCAGATTTAAAAGAGGGCAGGGCTCCTGCAGCTTTAACTGTTGTGATGAAGAGGGAATTTCACCAGGTTCTCCATATATACAAATGACACCTGCTGAAATTCCCTTTTCA
Source organism: Elgaria multicarinata webbii (assembly GCF_023053635.1). Lineage (NCBI taxonomy): Eukaryota > Metazoa > Chordata > Lepidosauria > Squamata > Anguidae > Elgaria > Elgaria multicarinata. Next base: position 213,282,819 of record NC_086171.1, on the reverse strand, counting down.
ATACAACTGTTAAAGATACAGGAGCCCTGTCCTCCTTTCCATACGGTCACCCTAGCCATGGCATTCTGGGGAATCCTAACTGGCCAGATTCAACCCCTGGGCCTAAGCTCCTAGACAATCTGGTGTGTTACAGCATATTGAAAACAGTCTAAGCAAATCCACGACTAAGCTGGGATTTGAACCCTGGCCTCTACCCACTAGACAAGGTTGCCAACTGACCAGATAAAAATGCCCCGGCCCATCCCTGTGACTTCAACACACTCTCCATCTACAGAAACCGGCATCTGAAGCTTCTCACAGCATGGCAATCAGGAATCACTGCCTGCTTATCTGTGCAGATCAAGGTGTTCCAAAAGGCAGAGGAGCAGGTAAAAGTTGGCAGTCCCAACCCAACTCAGCCACATCAGTTCTTGCTGAGAGGCCAGGAAATCCCTGCCCCTTGGCAGTTTCACTCACCACCTGCCCTGCTTCTTCGAAGTTGGCCCGGGAGTTCTCATTTCCATCCTCGGTGGAGATCATGAGGCTATTCTCTTTTCCTCCTATATGGCCAAAAATGACGGGGCAAAAGGGACGGTCCTTGTGATAGAAGGTGCTGCAGCCACGCTCAAGGTTGCGGTAGGTCTTCAGTTTGCCCTCATAAAATGCCTTGGATGGGAACACACAAATCTCATGGTGCTGTGTGGACAAAAAAAAAGAGACACGAATTCTCCCATGGCGATGATGGCTCAGCAACAGAGGGGAGGCTCTGCGGATAGCAGACACGCACTCATCCATCCTGCTACAAACCCAGTTCGGCCCTGTTCAGACAACACGCTAAACCATGCTATTGTGGTTAAGCAGCATGGTTTGGTGTGTTGTCTGAACGCGGCCGGTGTCTCCACATGTGCACTTCCCAAGAAGGCTCACCTGGCACCCAATTTGATAGGTTTTAGGTGTACAGGGAAAGGTGCACCATCATAGAATCATAGAATAGTAGAGTTGGAAGGGGCCTATAAGGCCATCAAGTCCAACCCCCTGCTCAATGCAGGAATCCACCCTAAAGCATCCCTGACAGGTGGTTGTCCAGCTGCCTCTTGAAGGCCTCTAGTGTGGGAGAGCCCACAACCTCCCTAGGCAACTGATTCCATTGTCGTACTGCTCTAACAGTCAGGAAGTTTTCCCTGATGTCCAGCCGGAATCCGGCTTCCTGTAACTCGAACCCATTATTCCGTGTCCTGCACTCTGGGAGGATCGAGAAGAGATCCTGGCCCTCCTCATAATCATCTGCCCAGGACATTTAACCTTTTAATTTCTCAATTTCCTAGTTGGTTTCTGCAAATGAATATTGTACATGGCGGTTCCTGTTTACGTCAATTTATATAATTTCTCTGACATTTCTAGATTACTTTGATTATTGCTTTTTAGCCATTTTGATGCAGACACAGAGTTGAAAGGGCGAGATAGAGGTTTTTCAAATTTGATTGATTAATTAATTAATTAATTAGCTTTTTCTTAGGGGCGAAGAGCCTCGTGTGGCGCAGAGCGGTATAGCAGCAGTTTCTGCAGCTGAAACTCTCCCCACGGCCTGAGTTCGTTCCCAGCGGAAGATGGTTTCAGGCAGCCGGCTCCGGTCGACTCAGCCTTCCATCCTCCCGAGGTCGGTAAAAGGAGTACCCAGTTAGCTGGAGGAAAGGTAATCACGGCCAGGGAAGGCAACGGCGAACCACCCCGCTATAAGGCCTGCCAAGAAAACGCCACCTCCCTCCAAGAGTCAGCAATGACTCAGTGCTTGCACAAGAGGTTCCTTTCCTTTCCTTTCCCCTAGATACCAGATGCTGGAGGCAAACACGGGACCCCATTTATTTATTTATTTGTGCCCTGCCTTACCATGAAAACATAGCCAAAGTGGCTAAAAATAATCATATGAATGTAAAGGAAACAATCAAAATGAAGAAAAGAAAAAAAACGTTGCTGTACTTTTTTTTAAAAAATGAGCAGATTAAAAACAAAATAATAGAAGAGCAGCCAATTAAAACCAGCATGTGCACACACAGAGAGAGCGCACCAAACGACAGGCAGAACAAGTGGGCTTTTTATGACGTATTAGATTCTTCTCCCTCTCTTCCTCCAAGGAACTCATTCACACGTGGTTCCTTGCCAGCCCCATTTTATCCTCACAACAACCCTGTGAGGCAGGGCCATTCGACTGCTCCATCAGAGCCGTCATGCTCTGCTTCTAGGCGGAGAGTCCCATGCTTACCATGCGATACTGGATGTTTAGCATCAAGGCCTGCCGCTCGTAGCGCTCAAAGAGGGATTTCTCCATTCCCAGTTTCCTGCAGAATTCATTGTGGACCACAGGTCTCAGCTGCTTATGATCCCCCAGAAAGACCACCTGGAAGAAAAGATGTGCAGGGCTGACGGTTCGTTCTTCCTCCTGCCCCAAACCCATCGCTGGTGGGCAAGGGAGCTCAGATGTACTTATTCATTTCACTCACTGTACAGTCATAGAATCATAGAATAGCAGAGTTGGAAGGGGTCCGCAAGGCCATCGAGTCCAACCCCCTGCTCAATGCAGGAATCCACCCTAAAGCATCCCTGACAGATGGCTGTCCAGCTGCCTCTTGAAGGCCTCTAGGGTGGGAGAGCCCACAACCTCCCTAGGTAACAGATTCCATTGTCGTACTGCTCTAACAGTCAGGAAGTTTTTCCTGATGTCCAGCCGGAATCTGGTTTCCTTTAACTTGAGCCCGTTATTCCGTGTCCTGCACTCTGGGAGGATCGAGAAGAGATCCTGGCCCTCCTCTGTGTGACAACCTTTTAAGTATTTGAAGAGTGCTATCATGTCTCCCCTCAATCTTCTCTTCCCTACTATACATGGATCGTCAGGAGTAAACCCTATGCAGTTCAATGGGGCTTACTCCCAGGTATGTGTGCACAGGATTGCAGCCTCAGCCTTTTTCACCATGCCTCGCTTTTTCCTGCTGTCCATGAAGACAAGCCACCTATGAAATTTATTTATTTATTACTGCATTTATATCCCGCCTTCTTTCCTCCAAGGAACCCAAGGCGGCGTACATAACACTCCTCTTCCTCTCCATTTTATCCTCACAACAACAACCCTGTGAGGTAGGTTGGGCTGGGAGTCTGTGACTGGCCCAAAGTCACCGAGTGGGTTTACGTGGCCGAGTGGGGACTAGAACCTGGATCTCCCGACTCCCAGTCCACCATTTTAGCCACTACACCACATTGACCTTTTCTGGTTGAAAAGAAATTAAAATTACAAAATGTGGGAAGCTCCCCCACCCACAAGAGTGGGAACTGAAGTTGAGGGGTTAGGGCTAGGGCTAGGGCGGCCCAGTTAGTTGCGCCAGGATAAGATCCCAGATTAACCAAGTTCAAGGCACCCTGGGCATAAGAACATCAGAAGAGCCCTGCTGGATCAGAGCAAGGGTCCATCCAGTCCAGCACTCCGTTCACACAGTGGCCAATCAGCTTCTGATCAGGGACCCACAAGCAAGACACAGTGCAACAGCAGCCTCCCTCCCATGTTCCCCAACAACTGTTCTATATAGGCTTACTGCCTCTGATACTGGAGATAGCACACATCCATCAGGGCTAGTAGCCATTGATAGCCTTCTCCAGGAATTTATCCAACCCCCTTTTAAAGCCATCCCAATTGGTGGCCACCACTACACCTTGTGGTAGTGAAATCCATAGTTTCACTATGTGCTGTATGAAGAAGTCCTTCCTTTTATCTGTCCTGAATCAAAAGTTAGGGTTTAACCCAGGGATGTGGAACCTCCAGCCTGCGGGCCTAATCTGGCCGGCGGAGGTTTTGCATCCAGCCTGCAGAGCCTTCGTGGTTCCTCCAGGGGTGTTTTGGCTCCGCCTCTTTTCCCTTTGGCCGCACCCACCAGTGGAATGCAGCCCCAATAGTTTCTCTGGATTGGAATTTAGCCCTTGGGCTGTTAATTTCCTTTCAACAGCCCTGCCCTAGCAGCTTATAACAGCCTGGAGGTGCGTAGTAGTAGTAGTATTTATTACATTTATATAAATGTAATAAATTCAAATTATCTCCCTGCCATGCTGTACTCTGACCCGCCACCCCCGTTACTGGCTCCAACAATACCAATAACGTGGTCAAGGTCAGGTCTGGGAGCCCAGCCCCAGACTTAGGGCCTTGCGAGACCTACCTGATAATCCATGTGGGAGGAGGGGCCAGGCCGAGCTAGTAGTAGCGCGGCCTGTAGGCCCCGTCCACACGTAAGACGCAACGGGGCCGAGGGAAGCCCCGTCGCATCCGCCATTTTTTTTCTCCCTTAAAGGGGCCGCGTGCACAGGAGTACACCAACAGCACAGTAAGTGGTTTTTTTTAAAAAAAAATAAAAGGTTTCCCGCTCCCCCTGCCCCTAATTCCCCCCCACGATGCCTGATGCCCCCCTGCCCGCTCGCTATGCCCTGTCCCCGTCCGCCATGCCCTTCCCCGTTCTTCTCCCCCCCCGGTCCGCCAGGCCCTGTCCCCGTCCGCCATGCCTGTCCCCGTCCTTCTCCCCCCCCGTCCGCCATGCCTGTCCCCGTCCTTCTCCCCCCCCCGTCCGCCAGGCCCTGTCCTCGTCTGCCATGCCTGTCCCCATCCTTCTCCCCCCCGTCCACCAGGCCCTATCCCCATCCGCCATGCCCGTCCCCGTTCTTCTTCCCCCCCCCCATCTCTCCTGCCGGGTCCGCTCTTTCCCCCGGCCCCCATCTCCCCCCCCCCGTGATTCCCCCCCCCCGGCCCAATGGGCACAGCGCTCCTATGGACGCATAGCGAGCAGCCGGGAAAAGCCATGGAAGTTGCTAGACTTTCCACAGCCCCGGCCTCAGCCCGAGGCTGCGGAAAAGCCGGGCCATAAGCGGATCCACTTATCCCGGGTCAAGGGAGGACTTAGCCCGGCCTGACCCCGGGATCCCCTCTGCGTCATCTGGATGCACAGCAGGGAGACCGGGCCTCACACCAGGCTAAGTCCTCGTCTAGCAACGGCCTTAATCCCTTTAGGACTATCTGAAACAGCAGAGTAAAATTCCTAGAAGGTGGGAAAGAAAAGAAAGAGGTCCTTTGAGAGTCCCAGCGGCACTACAAGGGTCCTGATCCGGGCCGGCTGGCGCACTCTGCTTCTACGTTGGGGACATCCTGCAACATTTTCTTGCACAGCCCCGCTTGTCATGATAGGAATCGGGAGTCACGAGTCATCCCCGTGAGGATAACCGGCCCACTCACCTTCTTGACCTTCTTGTAGTGCACCAACGGGATGAGGGTCTCTGGCTCTGTGGACATGGCGCACTCATCAATCAGCAGCTGCTCAACGTGCAGGTTCTTTTTTAGGGCAAGTCTGCAGGAGGCAGAACACGTGCACAGGATGACGTCGTGCCTCTCCAGTTCGTGCTTCCGTGCTTTGGACAGCACGCGCTTGTACCTGCAAGGCCACAAGGAACACCACTCAGTTCCATCACACGGCCCAGAACATTCTAGGCAAGGGGCAGGGGTAACTACTAGGGGTATGCAGAGGGGGTCTTCTCCACCCCGAAATTCAAGGCGGCACTTTGATAAGTAGTTACTAGGGGTGTGCTCTCCACCCCGGAATCATCTGAAAACCGCGAACATCCACAGTGCATTCATAGAATCATAGAATAGCAGAGTTGGAAGGGACAAGGCCATCGAGTCCAACCCCCTGCTCAATGCAGGAATCCACCCTAAAGCATCCCTGACAGATGGTTGTCCAGCTGCCTCTTGAAGGCCTCTAGGGTGGGAGAACCCACAACCTCCCTAGGGAACTGGTTCCACTGTCGTACTGCTCTAACAGTCAGGAAGTTTTTCCTGATGTCCAGCTGGAATCTGGCTTCCTGTCACTTGAGCCCGTTATTCCGTGTCCTGCACTCTGGGAGGATCGAGAAGAGATCCTGGCCCTCCTCTGTGGGACAACCTTTTAAGTATTTGAAGAGTGCTCTCATGTCTCCCCTCAATCTTCTCTTCTCCAGGCTAAACATGCCCAGTTCAATCTTCAATCTTCCAGAGAGGGGATTGGCTGCTTCTAAACCAATAGAATCATTTCAGAGCAGAGACGAGGCCAATAGGAGCTTCTAATGTCTCTGAAATTATCTGATTGTTTTTCAGGCATCAATGGTGTGTGTTTGTGTGTGTGTTTGGGTGAAGGTGTGTGTCAAATTGATTATCTCCATATTCGGAAGACGCTGACTGGGGTAAGGGTATATTGACATCTGTGGCTAACCAATAGCCATTGTTTATTTTATTTATTTATTTAAATATTTATATCCTGCCCTATATCACTAAGATCTCAGGGCGGCGTACAGATAAAAACGTACAGTATAAAACAATAAATATACACAGTTAAAAACAAATTAAACCATGATCCAAGTTAAAACAATATATAATTTAAAAGCAATAGATACAGTTAAAACAGTTAAAACAATGTGCCAGTGAGTTTAACCATCAAAGGCTTTGTTGAAAAGCCGTGTTTTTACTTGGCGTCAAAATGAAATCAATGTTGGCGCCAATCGGGCCTCCAGGAGGAGGGCATTCCACAGTCAGGGTGCCACCACAGAGAAGGCCCTCTGTGGTGGCACCACATGGTGGCATTAGCCACACTTGTCTTCCTGTCCCCTTCTCCAATCACAATGTTTTGTCCTCCTTGCCTGATGTCATTCTAGTGGGGAGATCTGCGCGCGCGCGCATGAGACAAAGAGAAAGATGTCTGCAACCAGCCAGGCAGCCACGGTCTCTTGGTCCGCTAATATTTCTAAGCTCTCTCTCCTTCTTAAAATCGTTAAAACTCCCAGCGCACTGTGTTTCTGTAGACCGCTGCCTCCCCACTGAAAAATTGTTTTAAAAATCCAAGCCTACTAGTGTGTGAGTGTTTGGCTGGCTGCTAGGCTTCCACTCCAGGGAGGGAACTCCTCGTCTTCTTCCTCTTCCTCTTCCTCCTCCTCCTCCTCCTCCTCACATACAGGGGGAAGCTTTTGTTGCCATGACTTGTGCCGCGCTCGCCTCCTTCTCCTCCTCGTCCTGCAAGCCTCTGCTCCTGTCCAGCGTCCTCTCTGTGTGCTGCTGTTGTGGCATTTACTAATTTATGTTTCCTTATTTATTTATTTATTTATTTATAATAGCACTAAGCACTTCTAGTTTTCCCGCTGCTTCGTTTCCCTCACCCACGCCACACAGGTCCAAGGTACGAGAGGTGCTGCCTGAGAGGACATTTGAGTTCGGACTTTAAAAATGCCCTATGAATCACCGCGTGCAGGGATCTGCTCCAAACCTGGCATGCCTAAAGCCCTCTTTAAAAGCACTTCTAGTTTTCCCGCTGCTTTGTTTCCCTCTCCCACGCCACACAGGTCAAGGTACGAGAGGTGCTGCCTGAGAGGACATTTGAGTTCGGACTTTAAAAAAGCCCTATGAATCACCGCGTGCAGGGATCTGCTCCAAACCTGGCATGCCTAAAGCCCTCTTTAAAAGCACTTCTAGTTTTCCCGCTGCTTCGTTTCCCTCTCCCACGCCACACAGGTCAAGGTACGAGAGGTGCTGCCTGAGAGGACATTTGAGTTCGGACTTTAAAAAAACCCTATGAATCACCGCATGCAGGAATCTGCTCCAAACCTGGCATGCCTAAAGCCCTCTTTAAAAGCTGTCACGGTGCCAAATTTCATGCGTTTATCTTTAAATCTTGAGGGAGCTGTGAGCGTTTCTGTTAATTCCCATTGGCTACAACGTAGCGGTGACCCATAAACGGAGTGGTTTTTCACCAAACTACCAGGCAGAGCAGAGAGAGGGACGCGCTCTGGAAATCGGGGCAGAGAATCGCCTCATCGAAGCGCCGCCTCGAATTTCGGGGCGGAGAAGACCCCCTCTGCACACCCCTACTGTAGGTTGGGTTCTGAAACCTCCTAGATAAAAACAGTGACAAAATCAAGGTTTCTCCACAAATGGACTTGCATTGAACTTACACCTCAACTTCTTCCTCTGTTATCTCCTCTCTTCTCTTCACACGTTCATCAAATGCCAAGATTTGGAGGGCATGAGGGTTTGATGGCTGACGGATCCGGTAGTGTAAAGTTATAAACCTGGGCAGGAAGGATGGGTTTTTTTGAAGTAAAAGTCTAAATATTGACAGAAACAACATTTACATGTTTTCTTGCAAATCACTCCCAACATCTGCAAGACACTAGTAGGGCAATAAACGTACATCGGTTTTCAGAAGGCCATTCCCTTGTGTCAAGACAGTACCTTTGGTTCAACAAGGTCCTCATGCTTCCTTCAGTATATCACATGGCTTCTTTATTGACGTTTTGCTAATACAACATTTTCTTAAATTTGACCAGTGAAAATGCAGATGATGGAGCCTGCTATCTTATGCCAACTTACTTGGGAGCCAGCCCCACTGAACTCAGTGAAATTAACTTCCAAATAAATATGCACAGGATTGCCATGTAAAAATCTTGAAACAGTTGGCAGCCGTACCAGTCACAGGCCATGGCTATGTGGGCAATCGCGAGATCATTGAGGGCAATGAGCTCGCGATTTTATGATCGTGAGAGCCGCCCCCCTCAGTCTACACTCGTCCAGGGACAAAGAGGACGTTGCGCCCGCCATTTTGTTAGTTTTTTTGAAGGAGTACACGAGTGCTCGAACAACAAACGTAATTGGTTTTTTAAATTAAAAAAAACGTCCTCCCACCCACCCCGCTCCTGATGGGCACAGAGCTCTGTGCCCCGTGCCCGACTCCCGGCTCGTAACGGTTACTTGGGAGGAGCCGGGACAATCCACACCACCCAGCCACACATTCCGCAGTCTCAGGATTTTATTATTATTATTATTATTATTTATTTATATAGCACCATCAATGTACATGGTGCTGTACAGAGTAAAACAGTAAATAGCAAGACTCTGCCGCTTAGGCTTACAGTCTAATAAAATCCTAGTAAAACAATAAGGAGGGGAAGAGAATGCAAACAGGCACAGGGTAGGGTAAAACTAACAGTGTAAAGTCTGCACAACATCAAGTTTTAAAAGCTTTAGGAAAAAGAAAACTTTTTAGTTGAGCTTTAAAAGCTGCGATTGAACTTGTAGTTCTCAAATGTTCTGGAAGAGCGTTCCAGGCGTAAGGGGCAGCAGAAGAAAATGGACGGAGCCGAGCAAGGGAAGTAGAGGCCCTTGGGCAGGCGAGAAACATGGCATCAGAGGAGCGAAGAGCACGAGCAGGGCAATAGCGTGAGATGAGAGAGGAGAGATAGGAAGGAGCTAGAACGTGAAAAGCTTTGAAGGTTAACAGGAGAAGTTTATATTGGATTCTGAAGTGAATTGGAAGCCAATGAAGAGATTTCAGAAGCGGAGTAACATGGTCAGAGCGGTGAGCCAAGAAGATGATCTTTGCGGCAGAGTGGTGAACAGAAACCAACGGACTGATGTGAGAAGAAGGAAGGCCAGAGAGAAGAAGGTTGTAGTAGTCCAACCGAGAAATAACCAATGCATGAACAAGAATCTTGGCAGAAGAGACAGACAAAAATGATCGAATCCTGGCAATATTATACAGGAAAAATCGACAAGATTTAGCTACTGCCTCAATATGAGGAATAAAGGAGAGCGAGGAGTCAAATATAAAGCCAAGGCTACGAGCTTCCTTGACCGGAGTAAGTGTAACATCATTGACAGTAAGAGAGAATGAGAGATGAGGAGAAGGTTTAGGAGGAGGATCATCCCAAGACGGCAGAAAAAGCGGGCTAAAAGGCTAGGGTGAGATCCCGGGGAAATGGCGGGATCATCCCTCCCTGCCCCCGGGATCCCCTGTGCGTCATGTGGATGCACAGGGATGATCCCGAGGTGATCCCCGGGGATATCGCCTGGTCTAGCCATGGCCACAGTATCAGGCGGTTTGCTCCCAAATGTTTCTCAGTGGTTTAGACATAATACCAACTCATGTTTTGAACAAGTCTAGAGCGGGTCTTGGTCTCCCCTCTCCCTCCTCATCTTTCCTCTTCCTCACCCCACCCCCTTTACTCAGTTTCCTTCCTGATTTGCAGTAGACACACCCAAAACGGCAGACTATGGTTTTGGCTTACTGCCCAAATCCAAACTGAGGCTGTTTCTACACTAGCCCGATAGTCCGGGCTGGTCACGGCTGAGTCCCTGTGCATCCAAATGACACACAGGGATTCCCGGTGGCCGGGGTGGGGCAGGCATGGGTTTTCCCAGGGATAAAGAAACTCTGGGAAAACCCAATTCTTTCCGCGGTCTCAGGAATGTCCAAAGACTGCAGGAGGCATGGGCGCCCGTCCCGCGCGTACTGGCAAGTAAGCAGGGCACCACAAATGGGCATGGGGTGGCACCAATTTTGCCACCCCTAGGATGGCAGGAGGGGAGTTGGGGGGCAGTTTCGTTTTTTTAAAAACAAACAAACTCGCATTTCCGATGGAGCGGGGCCTTGCTCTTGCACAACTGGCCCTGTTGCTTAAAAATAAATAAAATGGCGCCCATGCCGTCCCTAGACATGGCGGACCCAGAGGGAGGATCTTGAAACCAGGAAGTCCCAAGATCCTCCTCCCTCCCTCCCAGAAGGCCGGGAGGTGTAGAAAAGGCCTAAGACGGCAAACCAACTTCCAAACCATGGTTACAACCCTGGTTTCCAGGGCAAGCATACACCATAGTTTGTCAGCTAAAATGCAAGGGCAAACTATGGTTTGCAACAAACCTGGAAAGATCTAATTAAACTGTGAGCAAGGGAAGACAGGGGAGGGGGCGCGTAAGCAAAGGCTCCTTCTAGAATTGTTCTTACATTTGAACTATAAGAGCAAGATGCAAAATGCAAAATTAATCATGCCGCCAAACTATAGAACCGACCAGATTTATCCTTAAAACCAAAGGTGGTCAAGAACTGACTCTATGGGTGGGTTTACATTAAGCCATGATGGTTTTGTGTATTGTCTGTGGGATCTTTTCACCATCCAAGATGGGTTAATCCACCCAAACGCCCCACTCTGAGGACCTACACTCTGCAGAATGGGCAAAGGGGGGTTTGATTAGATAGTCTATGGCTTCTAATCTAATCCAGAGAGCTTCGGCTATTGGGCGGTATAAAAATGTAATAAAGAAATAAAGAAATAAAATCGCCGTTAGCAACCCATCATGGCTTAGCCTTCCATGGTGAACCCAGTGTCTGACCAAACAAGGAAACGGATAAGTTCAAACCTGATCTCTGGCTTGGATTTTGAGTCCCGCTGGGCTTTGTGGGAGATATGCAAACTGCTGCCAGGGTACGGGAACTCCGTGGACTCTATGGTTTCTCCATACACCCTCAGGAGCCGCGGAGACTCCTTCATCTTCAACAGCATTTCTGCAGAGGAAACAAAACAGCTACCATGACAACGAACTCTGCTGCCTGTTAAAGGTACCCGAAACGTAGATGCAGCCGACCACAACATTGTTCTTATTTTATACATTAAACTGTAACTGGGCATCACCTGTGAATCCCTGCCCCTAACAGGTTGATGTGACTCTTCATATTCTATTGGTTAGGCAGGTTGGTGAGTATGTCACAGAATGCTGACAACCGGATGATTACTGCAGGAGAAGAAGAAAACTGGCTCGACTAGAGATTATTTACTTATTTATTGGTTATTATTGCATTTATATCCCACCTTTTTTCCTCTTAAGGAACCCAAGGCGGAGTACCTAATCCTCCTCCTCACCATTTTATTCTCACAACACATCAAGAAGGACGCAGACAAGCTGGAGCGTGTTCAGAGGAGGGCAACGAGGATGATTGGGGTCTGGAAACAAAGCCCTATGAGGAGAGACTGAAAGAACTGGGCATGTTTAGCCTGGAGAAGAGAAGATGGAGGGGAGACATGAGAGCACTCTTCAAATACTTAAAAGGTTGTCCCACAGAGGAGGGCCAGGATCTCTTCTCGATCCTCCCAGAGTGCAGGACACGGAATAACGGGCTCAAGTTACAGGAAGCCAGATTCCGTCTGGACATCAGGAAAAACTTCCTGACTGTTAGAGCAGTACGACAATGGAACCAGTGACCTAGGGAGGTTGCGGGCTCTCCCACACTAGAGGCCTTCAAGAGGCAGCTGGACAACCATCTGTCAGGGATGCTTTAGGGTGGATTCCTGCATTGAGCAGGGGGTTGGACTCGATGGCCTTGTAGGTCCCTTCCAACTCTGCTATTCTATGATTCTATGATTCTAACCCTGTGAGGTAGGTTGGGCTGAGAGTCTGTGACTGGCCCAAAGTCACCCAGTGGGTTTCCATGGCCAAGTGGGGACTAGAACCCGGATTTCCTGACTCCCAATCCATTTTAGCCACTACACCACACTTGCTCTCGAGTTGTTGGAATAGGGGGCTGACATAGGACCTAGAGACAGGGCAGGCAGTATGCTTATTATTTTATTTATATATATAAAACGCTAAAGCAATGTGGTTTCGAGCTAAGAACTTAGTGTTGCTAAGCAACAGGATATATAAACAGGAGCTATACTAGAGTGACCAGATTTAAAAGAAGGCAGTGCACCTGCAGCTTTAACTGTTGTGATGAAGAGTGAATTTCACCAGGTTCTCCATATATACAAATGGCACCTGCTGGAATTCCCTTTTCAACACAACTGTTAAAGATACAGGAGCCCTGTCCTCCTTTTCATAGGGTCACCCTGTGCATGGTAATGGCCTCTCAAATAGGGTGACCCTATGAAAAGGAGGACAGGGCTCCCGTATCTTTAACAGTTGTATTGAAAAGGAAATTTCAGCAGGTGTGATTTGTATATATGGGGAACCTGGTGAACTTCTGTTTTCATCCCAACCGTTAAAGCTGCAGGAGCTATACTAGAGTGACCACATTTAAAAGAGAGCAGGGCTCCTGCAGCTTTCACTGTGGTAATGAAGAGGGAATTTCACCAGGTTCTCCATATATACAAATGGCACCTGCTGAAATTTCCTTCTCTATACAACTGTTAAAGATACAGAAGCCCTGTCCTCCTTTTCATAGGGTCACCCTACCAAATAGACCTGTTGCAAGTAGAAACAGATCCTGTAACTATTAAGTAATCATTACACATAGGCCCTGTTCAGACAACACTAAACCATGATGGTTAACCATTTTGAGCTAAACATTATGGCTTAGCATGTCATGTGAACCATGAATACATTATTATTATTATTATTATTATTATTATTATTATTATTATTTTCCCAACTTTTTCCCAGTACTGTGGCTCAAGGCAGTAAGTGTGTCATGTGAACTATTCCTAACCCCGGTGGCCACATAACCACGGTTTAAACACGCTCACTAAGCACTTGCTGCAAAAGGGTTAGCGACCCAACCATGGCTTAGTGTGTCATCTGAACAGGCCCACTGGCGTGCTGTTAACCCTTATGTGCTTGTCGATGCTTGTTTAAATAAAAGTTTGTTTTGGCCGGGCTACCAGGTCAACATGATACTTTGAAGAAACTCCACCACAAGAACTAGAGAGATTTAAGGACTTTAAGGCGAGGTGATGTTTGCCCTGTCATGGAAAGGGTTGCACTCTCCCTAAAGGATGGGGTCCGTAGTTTGGGGGTGCTCTTGGATCCAGAACTGTCACTTGAGGCACAGGTGAACGCAGTGGCAAAGAGCACCTTTTATCAGCTTAGGTTGATATACCAACTATGTCCTTATCTGGACAGAGATAGCCTAGCTACAGTGATCCATGCTCTGATAACCTCTCGCTTGGATTACTGCAATGCGTTATACGTGGGGCTGCCTTTAAAATGGTCCGGAAACGTCAGTTGGTACAAAACAGGGCAGCCCACCTACTAACAGGGACTGGCCGGCGAGATCACATCACGCCAGTCCTTCTACAACTTCATTGGCTGCCAGTCCAGGTCCGGGCCCGATTCAAAGTGCTGGTATTGACATTCAAAGCCCTAAACGGTTTGGGGCCAGGTTATTTGAAGGAACGCCTCCTCCCATATGTACCTGCCCAGACCTTAAGATCATATACAGGGGCTCTTCTCCGTGAGCTCCTGCCAAAGGAAGTGAGGCAGGTGGCTACTAGGAGGAGGGCTTTCTCCACTGTGGCACCCCGGTTGTGGAATGAGCTCCCCAGAGAGGTCCGCCTGTTGCCTACACTGTACTGCTTTTGTCGCCAGCTGAAGACCTTTTTATTCTCCCAGTATTTTAACACTTAATTTTAACTTAAATTTAAATTTTACTGTTTTAACTCTGTATTTTAATCTTATATCAATTTTGCTGCGTGGTTTTATCCTGGTTGTGCTTGTTATACTGTATTTTGTGATTTTGCTTTTAACCTGTTGGTTGTTTTATTGTGGTTTTAATTTTTGTGAACCGCCCAGAGAGCTTCAGCTATTGGGCGGAATAAAAATGTAATAAATAAATAAATAAATTACAGGGCACGTGGAACAGAGTGAGCTTTGGAGAGGAAAATCACAGCAAATTTAAGGGAATTCAACGGAAAAAAACGAGAAGGATTCTTATTAGAACAACGCAGCAGCAGCTAGTGACGGCAACATCACAACCAAATTTACGCCACGACTCCGCAAAACAGCCAAGGCCCACTTTGACTTGATCTTTTGCCCTCAAAAAAATTACCAGCAACAACGTCCACAGACTTGTTAGAAGGACCACAGTACAGGATGTGGCTCTTTGCTTTGGTCTTGTCGTCCAGGGTCGGCAGTTCCTTCTGAATCCTTTCCTGATTCAGCTTGTGAAACCAGTACACAATATGGGCACCAACCACAGTTTTCCCAGTCCCTGGATAAGACAAAAAGAAAAAAAGTGAGCAGCCTATCATAATCCCTGGCTGGGTGTTGCTTCCAGTGGTAGCTGGTGGCTCCGATATCTTTGGGTGGTGAATCCACTCCGGTCTTCAGCCAGAAGTATTCAGAACTCTAAAGGAGATCATAGAATCATAGAATAGCAGAGTTGGAAGGGGCCTACAATGAGCTCCTTTCGTCACCAGCTGAAGTCCGTTTTATTCTCTCAATATTTTAACACTTAATTTTAACTTAAATTTAAATTTTACTGTTCTAACTCTGTATTTTAATCTTAGATCAATTTTTGCTGCGTGGTTTTATCCTGGTTGTGCTTTTGATACTGTATTTTGTATTTGCATTTTTAAACTGTTGGTTGTTTTATAATGGTTTTAATTTTTGTGAACCGCCCAGAGAGCTTCGGCTATTGGGTGGTATAAAAATGCAATAAATAAATAAATAAATAAGGCAGGATTGAAAGTATTATATTTTATTTAAAGTTTTTAAGTAATAATAAACTTATTATTTTGTTAGCTACCAAATACCACATGTCAGCTTGGCATTATTTACCTGCATTACAGTTATTAAATACCCACACCAGATTATACCCACAGTACATTTAGAACAGATCCTGTATTAAACCTGTTTCCCTCATAGCTAGGGGAAAGGTTTTAATTAACACTCCCTCAGGTTTTCAGGGGGTGGCGCTTGGACTGAGAAGGGTTTATGCGACGGGCCTAGTGTAAGCGTTTGTTACGTCACAGGTGGGGATTGAATGTGGGATGTTGCATGCATCAAAGCATGTGCTCTGGGCAGCATCCCCTTCTGAGTTCACCCACAAAGCCATCTCCAAATCTAGACCTGGAGAAAGGTCTTCCCCAGCTCACGGTTGCTGTAGCCAGTAACCAAGAGACGCATTTTGACTGACCAAGTGACAGCAATCTCTGTTTGTCCCTGGCCTGGTTAATCCAGGGCAGGAGCTGTGGTGTTACACCCTACAAGTCAGTTCCCAAATGTATGTCTGCCATTTTTAAGTCTGTGGATTTTAGAATGTTGGCCTGAGTGGGCGGAGTTAGAATGTCTTGGGACGGGGAGGACTGATATATAAGGGAAGGACTGAGGGGATTGAGGGAGACTTTTTAGGTACTCTTAGAGTTTTTAGCTCTCCGAGCTTTAGCTCTCTGTGTTTAGAGTACTTAAGTTCTGGGAAATTTGAGGTTCAGTGTAGAGTGGTGTCTTTGGAGTGTGGTGTGCACGTAGTTGATGTATATTAATCAATACAGATAATAAAGAAAGCTCAAGAGTGATTGTGTGAGAGAAAGGAAAGCGCGTATGTGAATGAGTGGAAGGATTGGATGAAAGGTTTTAAAAAGGTTTTTAAATGTTTTATTTGAAACAAAACTTGTGAACTTTTAAAAATAAATTTTAGTTATTTTGTTTTTAACTACCACAAAAATCCCACGTGTCTGTTTGGCATTTATCATCTGAAGTTTACTCATTTAACACCCACTCTGTCAATAATTCACCTCAGCACATATAACTCACAGTGTTTTATTTTATATATTGAAATCCTTCTCCACATAGTTTGGAGGAAGGTGGGGTTTTTTGTCCCTTGTCTCAGGCGTATCAAGCTTGAACAGGGAGTAGCCGCGGCCGGGTCTGTTGTTCAGAGTCTGTGTCGTGGCAGGAGCCCTGCCCTCTTTTGTATCTGGTCACTCTAATACAGCTAGAGTATAGCTAGTATAGCTAGAGTGACCAGATACAAAAGAGGGCAGGGCTCCTGCAGCTTTAACTGCTGTGATGAAGAGGGGATTTCACCAGGTGCTGCATGCATACAAATGACACCTGCTGAAATTCCCTTTTCTCTACAACTGTTAAAGATACAGGAGCCCCGTCCTCCTTTTCATAGGGTCACCCTAAAATAAAGTCAGAGAGTAAGGTTAATAACAGCATCCTGTCTCCCATCAGCTGTACCCCTGCGTTGTCACCTTACCTGGTGGGCCTTGGATAACAGTGTACGGCCTTTTCAAAGCCTCAAGAACAGCATGATGTTGGCTCGGGTTGAGTCTGCGGGAGCTTCCTGGAAGATCAAAGCTGCTGCGTGTCAAGAGGTTGGAAGGACTCATTTCTGTATATTAATAAAAAAAGAAGAGGCATCAAATAGACATTGCAACAGGCACCTCAAGATAAACCAGTATTTAAGAACATCAGAAGTGCCCTGCTGGATCACACCAAGGGTCCATCTAGTCCAGCACTCTGTTCACACAGTGGCTAAGCAACTGTTGACCAGGGACCAACAAAGCAGGACATGGTGCAATAGCACCCTCCCACCCATGTTCCCCAACAACTGGTACACACAGGCTTACTGCCTTGGATACTGGAGGTAGCACACAACCGTCAGGGCTAGTAGGGTGCAGAATCCTGAGAAGCCAGAGGGACTACCACAGAGCATTATACTGATTAGAATTGTCATTCAACAAACACTAAAGCAATTTCTTTGTTTGGGGATTATGCACCAACATGGCATAGCAGGCATCTCAGAAGAGGCATTCCATGGCTCAGAATGATGGGAGAATGCCTCTTCTGAGATGCTTCCTGCCACTGGCACTTTTGTCAGGTGCTTAGATAACCATAAAGGGTTTTAAATTGGACGATTTCATGGACGAAACCAACCTTCACCAACCTGACTGGGAAGGACAGACGTTGCAGTCCAACATATCTGGAGTCCAGCCGGACGGCAAAGGCTGGATTAAATATTACAGTCCTAACATAAATAAACTTTCCATTTATTAGTTTGATATTGTTACGTTGCTTTTTAATGTAAACTTGTTTTATTATGGTTTTAATTTTTGTGAACCGCCCAGAGCGCTTCGGCTATTGGGCGGTATAAAAATGTAATAAATAAAATAAAATAAATAAAACTGCTTAGGGATTTTATCATATTAAGCAGTACGGAGGTATTCTAAATAAATAAATGCTAAGGATTCTTATTCAGTATCCTAAAAAAGAGCGCCTATATGGAAGTTTCTGCAAACATGCAAAATATTATTGGCGTTAACTGATTAACAGCGCAATCCTATACGTGTTTGCTCAGAAGCAAGCCTTGCTGTGCTCAATGGGGCTTACTCCCAGGTAAGTACGTATACGATACACAGTATAGAATTACAACTGAAAATGGTGAAAAGGCAGAAGGTTAAATCAATGAAAAATTATCTAACAATCCTTGGATAATATTCACAGGCAGAGCAAAAGATCCTATTATTAGAACTATTATTGTTGTTCGTTTTTTAAATTTCACACCCTGCACTTTGTTTCCACTTACCTCTTATAGGAATTTTCTTGCCAAGGACTATTCCTTTGACGAGCTCAGTCGCATACGCCAGTTCCCAAATGGCTTCCTCCTTCCGGCTGTGAGAAAAGGAAGAAAGGTGGGTAATGACAGAACTTCTGAAATACAGCTCAGCACAGAGGAAGCATAGAATAGTAGAGTTGGGGGTGTGTGTGATGCAACTTCTGGTGGCTGAGTAACATCTGGAGTCGCGAGCTCCCGGTCGCTGAATCATTTATAAGAAAATATCTCACTTCCGAGAGCAATTAAGAGTGAGCAAATTTTGACAGAGCGAAGCGAAAGCCTCTGGCACTGAAAGCGAAAGGAGCTGGAGTTTTAAGAGGGAGATAAGGGGGGAATAAATAAGTTTTGTTACCGGTCTGAAACTGGCGTTTGGCGTTTGGTGTGTGGCCGAAAGCTGATGTCTGGAGACCCTAAATCTTCCTCTAAAGCTCGGAAAGTATATAAACAACTTGAGCTGCCGCGCTGGGGTAGACATCCCTCAGATAGGAATTTGGCATGTTTTGAAAGGATCGGAGATAAGGAGCAAGATAAGAGTGACACGGAAGCGGAAGCGCACGCTCCGATGGCTACTGGGAATCAGAAAGGAGTCAAGGCAGCTCCTGCTGCTAAGAAGCCAGATATGACTCCAGAACAGATGCTAGGGAGTGTCAGAGAGCTGATAAGGGATGAGCTACAAACATTCCGTAAGGAAGAAGAAGCAGCTAGAGAAAAACTGCTGCAAAGAGTGGAAGAGAAGATGAGAGAAGCTGTTAAGGAGGTTAAGAAAGACACACAGGTTTTGCAGACAAAAGTGGCAGAAATGCAAAGAAAGACTTTGATTCAAGATCAGAAGCTGGAAGAACATGAGGTCAGATTTGAACAATGGGAGCAAAGGATTGTTTTTTTTACAGGATGGGGACTGCCGCTGGAATCTTCGCATCAGAAGGGTCCCTGAGGTTTCAGTTGAGAAACCTAAAGTTCTGAGAGGCATGATCCTGGAATGGTTGGGGACTGTGACCAAAGCGCTGGGATGGGAAGAAGCTGATCTGGAACATCTCTACAGAATGGGCCCCAGAAGGAGTATGTACCTAAGAGACATTATCATAAGATTTGCAAGCTCTTTCAAAAAAGACCAACTGATGAAAGCAATAAGGTTTGTTCTCGGGTTGCTGATGTTCAAATCAAATCCAATTCAAGTTTTCAACGATTTTTGCCTGGAAACCATTAGTTGGAGGAGTGTGAAGCCATGCACTGTGATTTTGAAGAGAGCTAGAATAAGCTACAGCTGGGGTTACCCAGTGTTTTTGAAATTTGTATATGGGGGATGCCATCACAGAATAACATCGGCTTCGCAAGGATGCGCATTGTTGCGGGAGTTGGGGCTGATCCAAGGCAACAAAGAGATGGAAAACAAGGATGTGGAATCTGAAACAGAAGAAGGAGCAGTTGGAGGTGTCGCTGTAGGGAATGCAGAGAAGTGAGAAGAGAGAAGAAGACTGACCGGGAGTGTGGGCTGGAGGTTGCCAGATACCAGGAGTTGTCATCCCACCCCCCTCAAGGGTAGAATTGCCATGCGGGAGGTTGGACACCTCCAGAGAAGAAAGGGGGGAAGGGCTTAAATGTGGGGATGGGTGGGGGTGGGTGGGAGAAGAGCGGGGAATGTATGTATATGTATGTTGTTTTTTCACTAGAGGACCATTTGAAAGAAAAGACAATAATTATATGGAGAATTGAATGAGAATTACTACGTTAAACATCAAAGGGTTAGGAACAGTGTTAAAAAGATGGAGAATAGAAGCTTTACTGAACAGAGATAAAGCGGATATTATATTTTTACAAGAAACGCATCAAGTTAAAGAAGGAGTTAATGAACTTAAATTGAGGTGGGCAACCACGTATGAAAAAGCATATGGATCATCAAAGTCTAGGGGTGTAGCGGTGATAATCTCGAAGAAATGTGGTTTTAATGTGTTACAAGTAAAGAAGGATACAAGGGGTAGATTTATAATAATTCAAGGAGAAGTGGGCCGAGAAAAGTACACATTGGTGAATATATACGCCCCGAATGAGAATCAGGTGGAGTTTTACGAACAAGTGTTTAGAGAAATGGGAGGGTCTGCAAAATGGATCAACAATAATGGCTGGAGATTTTAATACGGTTTTAGATAAAAAGAAAGATAAGTTGAAGCCTACAGCACAAGAAAAACGTAAAAATATTACAGGGTTATATAAAATTATGGAAAGAAACGAGGTGCAAGACGTGTGGAGGTGGATTAAAGGGCATGAATCAAAGTACACATACTTTTTCTCAGCTCACAATAATTATTCTAGAATAGATTACATTTTTGTATCAAAGAGTTTAGTGACGAAATTAATAAATACAGAAATAGGTATAATCAAAGTTACGGATCATGCATTAGTTAATGTAGATATCGAAATACAGGATTATAGGGATGCTAGAAGATGAAGATTAGATAACAGATTGCTTAATGGGGGGAATTGTGAAGAAAATTGAGAAAGGGATGATTGAGAAAGATTCAAAGTTGGACTAGTTCTATATGGGTGTGGCTTTGCTTAGGCCAGCCTTCCTCACCCTGGCTGGGGCATTCTGGGAGATGCAGTCCAACACATCTGGAGCGCCTCAGATTGAGGAAGGCTGGCTTAGGCCTTTCAAAAATTTGCCTGAGGGATCATTCCAGGAATCATTCCCATTCCTTGTCTGGGTTTGGAACCCCTGTATGGATTGCCCTTCCTTTGTGTTCAGAACCCTAGAGATGACAATGCAGAAACCATATTAATGATGATCTCTGCCATGGTTGTAGCGATTCGCTTTTGACCGTTCTGGAATTTCTTAAGAGGCTACAGCCACTGATGACCAGCTATATGAATTCTGAAGCGTGTAACCATTAAGCTTTTACTGTGTTCTCTGCAATAAAGAAGTCTCACTGATTTGGGTATCCCGGGTCAGTTTGACAGAGAATATGTGATTGCCTGAGGACCAGGAAACCCTGACAGGTGGTCTGAGGAGATTGAGCCTGTTCAGACAACATGCTAAGCCAATGTCAGGCCACTAACCCTTTTGCAGCAAGTGGTTAGTGAGCACGTTTAAACCATGGTTATGTAGCCACCTTCATTAGGAACGGTTCACATGACATGCTACGTCATGGTTCACATAGCATGCTAAGCCATAGTGGGCCCATTCAGAAGACACCTTAAACCATGGCTTTAACCACGGTGATTAAGCCAGAAAGCCAAGCCGTGTTCAGAAGACACCTTAAACCACGGCTTTAACCACGTGAATAAGGCTTTTTGCTTTAGTCACCATGGTTAAAGCCGTGGTTTAAGGTGTCTTCTGAACACAGCCAGGCTTTCTGGCTTAACCACCGTGGTTAAAGACATGGTTTAAAGTGTCTTCTGAATGGGGCCAGTGTTTAGCTCAAAACGCTTAATCATCATGGTTTAGCGTGTTGTCTGAACAGGGCCATTTTGCTCTTGTTGGCTAAAGGCTGCCTTTCCCTCAACATCACAGAAGCTGGATCTGAACTAATATTCTATTTTTGCGTCTGTCAGCACATAAAGGGTGACAGGAGAGCAGTCGATGGTTTGCAATGGCAAAGAAAGGTGGATACAGACCCTATCAAACGGGAAGTAGCTCTTGATATTGTGCTAGTCACACTTGCAGGCATTGTATGACTAAACACAGTGGAAACCATCTTGTATTTAAGAGGGAAATGGAAGAGCTCTAAAGGAAGGATGGGTTAGTATCTACATTGTGATGTGGAGAGTATTTGCCTTATACGAGTACCTTCAGTCAAATTGCTGAACCATTTGCTCTCTCTGTGTGTGTGTGTGTCACACTTCCCCAATGCGGGCCCCTCCAGATGTATTGGACTACAGTTCCCATCATCCCCAGCCAAACTGGGGGAGGCTGCTGTCGAGGAAATCAAGCTGGGTGGTTCTTTTACTATGCCCATAGGTATAGGAAAATGGCTCTATAAATCATTAGCTATATAAACCATAAAGTTCATGGCTTCCTGCTTCTTTAAAACATATTTTTAATGCTGAAATTGCTTTCACGATTAAGCTGATGCTGAAACCATGTCACAAGACAGGCGGTGTCCACACCAGAAGTTGTAGGGTGGAGTAAGATGTTTGCAAGGCAAGATAACCGATGAAAGAAACAGATGGAGATGTGTTTCCTGTAACTGTTGCAATACCCATATATGTATGGTATTCTAGTCAGAAAAGTACTTAAACTCTGTACATGCCTAAATGCTTTGCTTCTCATTGGTTAGTGTATTGCAGAGCTGTATTATGATTGGTGGGAAGGTTCTGTCATTGTAACTGAGGGGAACTGACCCTATAAATATGTTAGCCTTTCCTGAAATTATTGGGCAGTTCCTCAGGTCTTCTGAGACTGCCACCCTGCAGCGCTGCTTGTGATAAACCTTCTAAAGAGAGAGAAATTGTGTTTTGAGAGTCTGTGATCACCACTCAGCGAACCACGGGGACCCACTCTTTCAGGTTCCACCACACTGCTCTACGTAATTTGCAATGAGAAGATTACTCTAGAAATGGGTAGAGGTGAGAGTAGAACTGTCAATTGGGTTTGCAAGCAATGCAGACTTACATATCAGGCACCAACTTTGGAATCAGCTCCACCGTGAACAGGGAAGACTCCTGGGTGACCTCAACAGGCATGCTTTCCATGGACGTAAAATGGACGTAGAAATTCACCATCATTTCGACACGCTGATCAGAATCCTCATGCTTGTTAACCTCTTCGGTGCAGCCATGGGCCACCCAAGTATAGGTAACTGGATCAACTATGAACTGGCCGACCTCGGCATTTTCCTTGGTCAAACTGAGCTGTTGGAGGCTGTGGCTGAGGGCATCAGCATTGTTCTGGACTCGGTCAACTGTCAGGCCCGACAGACGGATGCACAGGTAGCAATAGCTGAAATCAACTTCGATGGCACACTCCTTCAGGAACTCCTTGGAGAAGGAGAGTGTTCCCTGGAGCTGCCCTTTCTTTGACCGTTGCTTCTTCCAGGCGATCTTGACGGCGTGCAGGACGATGGAGTCGTTTTCCGCCACGGCACCCGAAGCCGCTTCCATGTCAGAGAGGGGCAGCCACACTTTGCGGTAGTCAGAGGCGTCCTTATACCCCTTCTTGGCCGCCTGGGTGGCGTATTTGGAGAAGCAGTCAATGGGCCTCTCCGAGTGCTCTAAACACACATCAACGCCCGGCCCTATGGTCCACAGTTGCACGAACGGCGCCAGGAAGCCCCGCTGGACATCTGTTGTGAGCTGGAGGTACAAGACGTCCCCAGCTCTGAGCTCCATTGACAGTTCGACAAAGTGAGAGCACTTGCTCCTCTCCATTCTCCCCATACTTCTCAGGTCCTTGTGGTGACCCTTCTCAAGGAGAGAGATCACCTCCTCATAACCTCTGTTTCGGATGGCTTGAAGGACATCAACCCAAGCTTGTACATCGAAGAAAGTGATCCTCTTGTCCCGGAGCACTGCCGATTTGGAGGTGCACTCCTTTAAGCTCACCATGGAGTAGACTCTCCTCTTCCACATCAACTTAATGCTGCCCTGCTCCTGATCGAAAGACGGCTGTGCCACCAGTTGGAGGGCTCTGTAGTTGATGAGATGAGCATCTGGAAGCGTTTCCTTGTTCAGAGGAAACAAGACTCTGAAGTGCTTGGCCATCTCTTCAACGTTCATCACAAAGGCAACCTTCTGCTGGGCCTGACGCTTCAACTGAGCCGCCATCTCCAAGCAGCGGGCCTTCTTCTCGTAGGCGGTGGCCATACCGTTCTTCTGGTTGAAATCGTGGCAAAGGACCTCAATATCTGCTGGGTTATACTGTACCGGCTCCTTCAAGATCACAGATAGGATGTGCCGCTGGAGCACAATGTCCATGTAGCGCCGGATGGGGGAGGTAGCCCAGGTGTAAGAGTCTGCATGCAAGGAGTAATGGCCCACTTTGGACAGATCACAGGAATTGGAGCAGAGGAAAAAAGAGCGGCTCAAAAGCTTCCGGAACTCCAGGTTCACATGGGCCAGCCGGGGGTGGATGTCATCCGTTGTAATCAGGTCGAGCAGCTTGGGAATGTCACCGACATCGGCAGCTGACTTGAGATGTTCCCACATTGCAGTCAGGACAACAAAATTATTAGTGGTTTCCATGTGGCCTCCAGTGGTTGGAGACCCCAGATGATGGGAGAGGTGGGTGGATAGCGGGATTATATCTCTGAATTTGTCCCTCATTTGAGACATTTGCTGTGGGTTAGGCTCCTTCTGGCAACGCAGAGGGGTTATATTTCTGGTGGGATCCTTGTTGGAGAGGAACTCTGCCACGGAACTGTTGAACATGATCATGAACTCCTCGACCATCTGGTGGGAACATCTCTGGCCCAGAGGTCTTTCTTCATCCAACTGGTCATAAAAACAATCTTCATGGAGCCTGGACAGACGGTGGACTCGGGAGAAATGGTACGCAACTGCAATACAGTCCTCCAGGGTGTCGAAGTTAAGCGATGGAGTCTCTGGGTTATAGTAGTTCTTAATTATGCCCTCTGCCTCTATGTAGCTGAGCTGCCGGCCTGAGCAGATTGTGGACCGAGTAAAGGAAACAGGTGCCATCTGGTCAGTTGCTTTATCCACGGAGACGAAGAGAGAGATCACCTGACGCTCTTTCCCTGGAAGGAGACTGCAGAGGTCTTGGCTGAGCTGAGGTGGGATCATGCACACCGGCTCCTTCCTGGGAGCGTAGTAAGTGGCTCCCCGTTTCTTTGCTTCCGAATCTATAGCACCGTCTTTGGGGATCGCAGATGCTATGTCCGCAATGTGGATCCCAATCTCGTATTCATTGCCCAGGTCTCTGACACTGATGGCGTCGTCCAGATCTCTCGCACCTGGGGGGTCCACCGTGAAGGTCAGGTAGGCGCGGCAGTCTTTCCGATTACCCGCCGCGGAAGGACATTTGCTGGAGGTGAATTTCGCCACCTCGCGGTTCACCGAGGCTGGGTATTTATTCGTGAGGCAGTACTCTACATCAAGAATGGGCAATCCTTCCTCTAGAGTGGAAGCCACGGGAAGGACATCTGTGACAATCCCCAGGGGGAAGTAATAGACTTCCTGCCACTTCATGACTTGGACCACAAAGAGAAATCTCTTCTTGCTTTCTTCAGTTATCTTCATGCGCCTCTTCAGGCGGATTTGCCCTCCTTGGTC
This sequence comes from Elgaria multicarinata webbii, assembly GCF_023053635.1. Classification (NCBI taxonomy): domain Eukaryota; kingdom Metazoa; phylum Chordata; class Lepidosauria; order Squamata; family Anguidae; genus Elgaria; species Elgaria multicarinata. Next base: position 213,257,467 of record NC_086171.1, on the reverse strand, counting down.
TACCTTGCGGATGGGAATAACATTGGGTTCATTTTTTAGACCCGGGACAAAGATTTTGGTGACTGTACGGTCAATGGGGACCATGACTCGGAGATCATACTCATCCAGTGAACAGACAAAGATACGCTCCCTCTCGGCCTTCTTCAGCACACCCACCACTCTCCCATGTGGTCTTCCCTCAGTCGTGGCCCTCGCTGGGTTGGGCTGCAGGATCTCCACCAAGACCTGGTCCCCGGTGAAGGACATCCCGCAATGAAGCCGGCCTTTGATCTGGATGCTCACAGGAGGGACGTCGTCCAGCGTGAAGGCAGAACCGTGATCAAACCCCTCCTTGATGAGCTCACAACGCTTGTATATGTTGCGCTGCATATGCAGGTACGCCCCCATGGTTTGCGGGGAGTAGTTGACATACGGCTCCCTGCGGCTCTGAGGGGTGGACACCACGGGCTCCACATTCAACAGCCCTTCCTCGGAGACCATCACCGCCATGTCTTTGCTCTCGTCCAAGAGTTCCTGCAAGATAGGGTCGTCGACATTCAAGCTTTCTACATCGGAGAACCAGGAATCTGTGTCGCTCCCCTCTTCCTTGAGCTCGGGGCTCCCCCTGCTCCAGCTGGCCCGGTCGCACACCGCCTGCCGGATCTCCTCCAGCGTCAGGGTTTCAGGAGCCACAGCCCTCTTGTCGATGCACTCCTTGACGAAGCCTTTCCAGACCTTGCTGCACTGCCCATAGGAACACAACGCCACCGCATCCCCCACGGCAATGACCTGGGACTGGGCCCTCGTCATGATGGTGTTCAGCACCCGCGCATCGTTAAAGAAGTCCAAGTTGGACGAGGTGATACGGCTGAGGCTCTCCCTGGTGTGGATGGTGCTGACGATGATAACACGGAATTCCTTCCCTGTTTGAAAGTGAAATGGAGGAAGGAAGGAAGGAAGGAAGGAAGGAAGGAAGGAAGGAAGGAAGGAAAGAAGGAAGGAAGGAAGGAAGGAAGGAAGGAAGGAAGGAAGGAAAGGTTACTACTAGTAAACAGAGACCAGCGTCTACCCCCACGAAGCAAGAAGGTACTGACGGAGCTGGGTCCTTAGGACTTAGCCATAATTGCCACTCCTTTTCTGCCAAAGAGCTGCTGCCCTTCAGAGTAGAAAACACTGGGCCAGTGTTATCACCAGTTCTAATGAGGGTATTACCTGATATGGGTGAGTGAGTGTTCTTAGGCTACTGTGGAAATGAGTATCTGGTGTCCTAAACTATAAAGAGGATTAGAACTAATGGTGATAATTTTGTATTGAATCTCTTATCTCTATAGCGTTGAGTCCAAAGAAGCTGAAACAGCGAAAACGGGAAGTTGAATTGCAAATTCCTGTCATTCAATGCATTGACAACGCTGAAAAGAATAGAAAATGAGAAGAAACCCCATTTGTGTATATATATTATTCTGATGGTATTGTCTCAGGTGCTAAGTGTTATAAAAGTCTGTAATATTGTTGGACTGTATTAAAATTGTACTCTTTCATGTATGGTACATATTATTGGTTATTATCGTACCCAACATCGTGATTGTTAACCACCTTGAGACACATCAGTTTGTTTTACATATCTTTACAAATTGTAAATAAATGGGTTATTTGATAATTATCACTTTTTATTGGTGTTTGGAGTAGTTGTGTGCCTCCTGGCACCTTATACAGTACTGCTTCATAACGACTGCCTTCTATTAGTTGTGTAGCTCTCCCTAACCTGGCGCCCTCCAGACATGTTGGAGGATAACTCCTATCATCTCCAGCCAGCATGGCCATGCTGGCTAGACGATGATGAGTTGTCACCCAACACACCTGGAGGGCCCCAGGTTGGGGGTGATGGAGGAGTGAGCTTTTTACCAGCTCTTCTCCAATGATTTCTAAAAACTGTACAGTATCAGATTATTACAATGTCTATGCACCAAGGACAAGCAAGTCCTAGGTTGCAAACTGAGACTACAACTCTCAAATGCAAGAGGAAGATGCATTTCTGCCTCTAGGGGGCAGCACTGCCATGGAAGCAGAGACTGAAACTGATAGTGATGGCTACAGCTCAGGAAATGAGTATGGTTAAATTTCATGCATATCCATTTAACGTTGGTTTCCCCCTTCTTCTTAGTTCTTTTTATGGGAATGGGTGTTTTATGTCTTGACACTGGAGGACTGGCAGAAACATAAATGATTTTCTTTGTTACTAATGTTGGTGGTTTCTTCTGATGTTGTTGTTTTACATTTATTTTTTTGCCTGCTCATGAACTGGCAAAAACCAAAGAGGTTCCTAACAGTTCAGGAGCTTGTAGCTCCATTTGTTACCAAAAAACCGTAAAAAAAGTAATAGTAAATTACATTTGTAATAATTGTTTGAATACACTGTACTTTTAATATACCAAATGTAATAATTTTATGCCAAACCAACTTGGACATAATTACATTTTATGTTCCTAAAGTAACAAAGTGACTTTCAATACGTAAAAAGTGCTAATATTGCATTATTTCCATTTTTCCGAAAATTTTCGTTTTTTCTGGGGGGGAAACGGGGGAGGGGGGGAAACAGTTTTTTCCATGGCTTCAAAATTTCCGGAAATTTTACATCTCTACACGTGGACACTAAAATGGGTTCCCTTCGTCGGCTGCAAGTGCGTCAGAGACACGGGCGGAGACCTACCCGGTAGGTTCTCATAGCTCTCCACAGTCACCTCTCCCAGGCCCTTCTTCCGCAGCTGCTGCCTTATCACCTTCACCTGGTGAGAGCAAAAGAATCATAGAATCATAGAATAGCAGAGTTGGAAGGGGCCTACAAGGCCATTGAGTCCAACCCCCTGCTCAATGCAGGAATCCACCCTAAAGCATCCCTGACAGATGGTTGTCCAGCTGCCTCTTGAAGGCCTCTAGTGTGGGAGCCCTGTTCTTTGTCAAGGCTCCTGAGCATTTTAAGAGCTGCATCAACAGGTGGACTGTTGACTGGCCTGGTGCCTGCCAGAGGTTTTGGACTTCAGCTCCCATCAGCCCCACCCAGAATGGCTAATGGTCGGTTGTAGTCCAAAACGAATGGAGAAGGGGCGGAGAAGGCTACTGTAGACCTCTCTAGAATGGAGCTCTGCTGATGGGAAAAGAAAGCTTAGCAGAATTCCTGCCTGTAATTTCTGAACTTTCTGAATTCCTGCCTGCTATAGAACACATGAGAACCGTGAAGGACAGGGAGGAATCAGCAGAATAACCCTTTAGCTCAGTTTCCCCTAGCTTTCCCCTTCAGATGTGGACTACCATTCCCATCATCCCCAGGCAGCACTAACTGGCCTGCCTGACAGGGTCTCTGATGCAGAACCTTAAATTTGGGCCACGGTAATTATATGGGAGAAGATAGCCAATGTGTGAGCCAATGTGGTGTAGTGGTTAGAGTGTTGGAGTTAGGAGGTCCAGGTTCTAGTCCCCACTCGACCATGGAAGCCCACTGGATAACTTTGGGCCACTCACAGACTCTCAGCCAAACCCACCTCACAGGGCTGTTGTTGTGAGGATGAAATGGAGAGTAGGATGACCACACGAACTCCCTTTGGTTTCTTTTGCAAGAGTAAAGGTGGGATATAAATGCATTAATTAATAAACGAAATACCACTGGCCTACATGGACCCCTTGCGATTACCTGCACGCCGTAGGAGACCACGCAGATCCTCTTGAGGTCTCGCTGCCCCCATTCATCTGGCCACCTCTGGTCCATCTCTTGCACCTTCTCGATGACTTGCATGATCTCGGAGCTGTTGCGCCAGGAAGGCGTGGACATGTCCCGCTCAGCAGAGCCGGCCACATGGCAGAACATGAGTGGGTAGAACTCTGGATGAGGGGGGACGTTGCCCTTGACATGGATGGCGTCTCCCTTCCCCACATAGAAGTGCCGGGAGACAAAATCAATTATGCTGGCGGTGGAGCGGTAGTTCTCGTTGAAGATGACCCTGCTCTTCGCAGCCAGGTCGTGCTTCTCCTTCTTGTAGTATTGGAAGAGGCGGTTCAGAAGCGTGTGGTCCGCCAACTGCTCGCCCTCCTGCAGGCAGAAGAGCTTGGGGGTGACCTGCATGTGGTCGCCCGCCAGGACGAGGCGGGTCCGGAGAGTCGCGAGGGAGAGGGGGACCAAAGCTTCACACTCCAACATCTGGGCCGCCTCGTCGATCAAGATGTGGCTGAAATAGCCGGGGCTGAGCCCCAGCTCCACGGAGAGCATGGAGGTGGTGATGATGATGCGGTGCTGGTCCAGCTCTTTCTTCGTAGGGAGGCGGAAGGAATCCCGGTTCGGGGAGAGGCAGCAATAGGGCAGGGTGATGGGGTCTGTTGTTCTGATATCTCGGTCAGTGAATTTGACCCTTAAGGGGACTGCTTCAGGGTGCCCAGATGTGACATAAGCATGGAAATACTCACGAATGTAGATATCAGCCGCGCTGCAAGAGAATCATAGAATCATAGAATAGCAGAGTTGGCAGGGGCCTACAAGGCCATCGAGTCCAACCCCTGCTCAATGCAGGAATCCACCCTAAAGCATCCCTGACAGATGCTTGTCCAGCTGCCTCTTGAAGGCCTCTAGTGTGGGAGAGCCCACCACCTCCCTAGGTAACTGATTCCATTGTCGTACTGCTCTAACAGTCAGGAAGTTTTTCCTGATGTCCAGCTGGAATCTGGCTTTCCTTAACTTGAGCCCGTTATTCCGTGTCCTGCACTCTGGGAGGATCGAGAAGAGATCCTGGCCCTCCTCTGTGTGACAAGCTTTTAAGTATTTGAAGAGTGCTATCATGTCTTTCTCCCACCCCCAGTCTTCTCTTCTCCAGGCTAAACATGCCCAGTTCTTTCAGTCTCTCTTCATAGGGCTTTGTTTCCAGACCCCTGATCATCCTGATTGCCCTCCTCTGAACTCGCTCCAACTTCTCTGCGTCCTTCTTGAATTGTGGAGCCCAGATTGTGGAGCCCAGATTTTAATACAACTGTTAAAGGCACAGGAGCCCTATCCTCCTTTTCATAGGGTCACCCGGTGACCCTATGAAAAGGAGGACAGGGCTCCTACATCTTTAATAGTTGCATAGAAAAGGGAATTTCAGCAGGTGTCTTTTGTATATATGGAGAACCTGGTGAAATTCCCTCTTCATCACAACACTTAAAGTGCAGGAGCTATACTAGAGTGACCAGATTTAAAAGAGGGCAGGGCACCTGCAACTTTAACTGTGGTGATGAAGACGAAATTTCACCAGGTTCTCCATGTATACAAATGACACCTGCTGAAATTTCCTTTTCAATACAACTGTTAAAGATACAGGGGCCCTATCCCCCTTTTCATAGGGTCACCCTACCCTCGATAGGATTAAATCTGCATGCCCCCAAATGTTGTCTGGGAGTAATTCCCACTGAACTCAGCAGGGCCTACTTCTGAGCAGACCAGAGGTGGGCAACAATTCCCATCAGTCCTAGACCATGTAGCCAATTGTCAGGGATTGTGGGTGTTGTAGGGCAAGTCATTTGGAGGGCTGGAATCCCTAGAGTAGACATACATAAGACTGGCCAAGCAACCTATGAGCACTCCATCAATGTATGTGCATGTATGTTGATGCAGTGGAGGCTGGTGGCTCCAGTGTCAGTGGGGCAGTGAATCTGCTATGGGTTACAAACAGAAGCAGTCAGAACCCTAAAGGAGCTCTCCAAGGTGTGAAACAAAGCTCTGTCTGGTTCTGTTCCATCACCCCACTGATCATAGAATCATAGAATAGCAGAGTTGGAAGGGGCCTACAAGGCCATCGAGTCCAACCCCCTGCTCAATGCAGGAATCCACCCTAAAGCATCCCTGACAGAGGGTTGTCCAGCTGCCTCTTGAAGGCCTCTAGTGTGGGAGAGCCCACAACCTCCCTAGGTAACGGATTCCATTGTCGTACTGCTCTAACAGTCAGGAAGTTTTTCCTGATGTCCAGCTGGAATCTGGCTTCCTGTAACTTGAGCCCGTTATTCTGTGTCCTGCACTCTGGGAGGATCGAGAAGAGATCCTGGCCCTCCTCTGCGTGACAACCTTTTAAGTATTTGAAGAGTGCTCCAGGCTAAACATGCCCAGTTCTTTCAGTCTCTCTTCATAGGGCTTTGTTTCCAGATTGGAGCCACCAGCTTCCACTGTGTAATCCTATGTTCCTATGCCTGAGAAGCGCCCGAAATCTCATAAAATGGCTGAAAACCAGGATTCCGCCCAGATCCCAACTTACCTGTTGGTGTGGGTGCAGATCAGCACCCGCGTCTGTGGCTGCTTGATGATCTCCAAGGTGGCCATGGCCAAGGTGAATGTCTTCCCAGTGCCAAAAGGCCCGTAGATCAGGAGAGGGGGCACTTGCTGGACCCAGGCCGCCCCGGTGATGAAGGAGACAGCTTGGTTCTGCTTCGCGTTCCCCTGCAGAGGTGGCAGCGCAGGCCCTAGGGGCTGCGGGACAGAGCAGGCGGCCAGATCAGGAAGGACCAGTTGCTCGTCGCATAGCTGGTCCACGGCCTCGTGCCACTGTCGGAACAGGAGCCGGTCGATCTGGAACTGGACCTCCACCTTGACGGACGTGTCCGCCTTGAGGCCCAGCTCCGAGCAGCAGCGCTGGGGCAGGAGAAGCCAGATGCTCCGCTCGGTGAAGGCCTTGCTGTCGACGGAGACCTCGAAGACGCGGTTGTTGGCCGGCGGATCCAGGGCCAGGAGGGCGGTCTTGACGGAGCGGTGCAGCAGGTGGCCTTCCTTGGAGTCCGGGGTCAGAGCGTCGGGGGTGCGGAGTTCGGCATACAGCAACCCCGGGGGAGCAAACCTCATTCCCGTGAAAAGGGTCTCCGTCATCTGCTGAAGGGATGCCACGACTTGCAAGTTGAGCCTGTGTCAGAGCAGGAGGAACAAGCCAGGAGCGCAGGGCAAGATTGGAGGAACAGGGGTGCAGAGGGAGGCCAGGAAGCAACGGAGACAGAAGAACGTCTATTTGTTTTGGTCAAAGATCAGAGACTTTCACCCACCTCTCTTGCAACATAGTAACACCGTATGCCAGGGGCTACGCATCCTGGTGTCCTCCAGATGGCCTTGGACTACAACTTCCATCAGCCCAAGGCACCACGGCCACTGATCAGGGATTATGGGAGATGGACTCCAAAACATCTGGAGGGCACCAGATTGCCCACTCCTTTCTCTAGGCCAGCGATTTAAAGCCCTACATTTTGGGGACATGGATGACGAAAGGACCATCTCCAATGGCATGAAAATAACTGCACTCCAGGATCACCAGAGGCGGCCCTCCAGAATGGGACACACACCACTCTGTGTGTCCCACCACGATCTGAGGTGTTGGGAGCGTGGGACAGGGCCTTCTCTTTGGTGGCACCCAAGCTCTGGAAGTCCTCTCCCCCTGAAACCCCACTAACTTCCTCTATTTTTGCAAGGTATTTATTTATTTATTTATTTATTTATTTATTTATTTTATTACATTTTTATACCGCCCAATAGCCGAAGCCCTCTGGGCAGTTCACAAAAATTAAAACCATAATAAAACAACCAACAGGTTAAAAGCACAATTACAAAATACAGTATAAATAGCACAACCAGGATAAAACCACGCAGCAAAATTGATATAAGATTAAAATGCAGAGTTAGAACAGTAAAATTTAAATTTAAGTTAAAATTAAGTGTTAAAATACTGAGAGAATCAAAAGGTCTTCAGCTGGCGACGAAAGGAGTACAGTGTAGGCGCCAGGCAGACCTCTCTGGAGAGCTCATTCCACAGCCGGGGTGCCACAGCAGAGAAGGCCCTCCTCCTAGTAGCCACCTGCCTCACTTCCTTTGGCAGGAGCTCACGGAGAAGGGCCCCTGTAGATGATCTTAAGGTCCAGGCAGGGACATATGGGAGGAGGCGTTCCTTCAAATAACCTGGCCCCAGACCGTTTAGGGCTTTGAATGTCAATACCAGCACTTTGAATCGGGCCCGGACCTGGACTGGCAGCCAATGAAGTTGTAGAAGGACTGGCGTGATATGATCTCGACGGCCAGTCCCTGTTAGTAAACGGGCTGCCCTGTTTTGTACCAGCTGACGTTTCCGGACCATTTTCAAAGGCAGCCCCACGTATAATGCATCGCAGTAATCCAAACGAGAGTTTATCAAGGCATGGATCACTGCAGCTAGGCTATCTCTGTCCAGATAAGGGCGCAGTTGGTATATCAACCTAAGCTGATAAAAGGTGCTCCTTGCCACTGAGTTCACCTATGCCTCAAGTGACAGTTCTGGATCCAAGAGCACCCCCAAACTACGGACCCCATCCTTCAGTGCAACCCCGTCCAGGACAGGGCAAACATCACCTCGCCGGACAGATGAGCCACCCGCTAACAGTACCTCCGTCTTGTCTGGATTGAGTCTCAGTTTGTTAGCCCTCATCCAGTCCATTACCGTGCCCAGGCACTGGTTCAGAACAGCCTGTTCTAAACAGGGTAAGATTGTTTAGAGATGCATTTTATCCAGCTGCTCCTTGATTTGAATGGGCCTGTCGCGGATTTGTTGCCGTTTGTGATTCGATGGATTTGCTTTTATTTCATGTATACTTGAGGTCCTTTTTGGCGGGGGGGGGGGGGGAGTGCAGGGGGAGAGAAGCAGGGTGTACAACTTTAAAATTGTACACATCACGACAAGACCACATCACGCCAGTCCTTTTCCAGCTTCACTGGCTGCCAGTCCAGGTCCAGGCCCGATTCAAAGTGCTGGTATTAACATTTAAAGCCCTAAACGGCTTGGGGCCAGGTTATCTGAAGGAACGCCTCCTCCCGTAGGTACCTGCCCGGACCCTAAGGTCATTCTCAGGGGTCCTTCTCTGTGAGCCCCTGCCAAAGTAAGTGAGACAGGTGGCTACTAGGAGCAGGGCCTTCTCTGCTGTGGCACCCCGGCTGTGGAATGAGCTCCCTAAGGAGGTTCGCTTAGCACCTACGTTATATTCAGAATCCAATATAAACTTCTCCTGTCGACCTTCAAAGCTTTTCACGGTCTAGCTCCTTCCTATCTCTCCTCTCTCATCTCACACTATTGCCCCGCTCGTCCTCTTCGCTCCTCTGATGCCATGTTTCTCGCCTGCCCAAGGGCCTCTACTTCCCTTGCTTGGCTTCGTCCATTTTCTTCTGCTGCCCCTTACGCCTGGAACGCTCTTCCAGAACATCTGAGATCCACAAGTTCAATCGCAGCTTTTAAAGCTCAGCTAAAAACTTTTCTTTTTCCTAAAGCTTTTAAAACTTGATGTTGTTTGGACTTTACACTGTTAGTTTTACCCTACCCTGTGCCTGTTTACATTCTCTTCCCCTCCTTATTGCTTTACTATGATTTATTAGATTGTAAGCCTATGCGGCAGGGTCTTGCGATTTACTGTTTTACTCTGTACAGCACCATGTACATTGATGGTGCTATATAAATAAATAAATAAATAAATAAATAAATAAATAAATAAATAAAATTAATAATAATAATATGCTTTTAGACGCCAGGTGAAGACCTTTTTATTCTCCCAGCGTTTTAACAGTCTATAAATACATTTTAACTTGGTGTTTTAAATTTGTAATTTTGCATTGCTGCTGTTTTTATCTGGTTGAGCTTTTAAATTGTATTTCATATGATGGTTTTATACTGTTGTTTTATACTTTGAATGTTTTTAATTTTTGTGAACTGCCCAGAGAGCTCCGGCTATTGGGCGGTATAGAAATGTAATTAATAAATAAATAATAAATAAATAATAAATAAATAATAAAATATTTTTAAAAAAACACAGTACGTTTTAATTCACGGCTCCTGCACTGTCACCCTGATCCCACGTGGGCCGGCTCTTCAGCCACTCACCTGGCGATCAACACTTGCTGTGCCGACTCCTCTCTGAACAGGAAGTTGTGCATTTGCTGGCGGTAATTCGAGCGACTGATCGGTTCGCCCCCGGCACCCCGCGGAAACTCCTGCGGAGACTTGTACTTGGCCAGCAGTTCCATCTCCTTGCCGGTGCGCTCCACGCTGGGCACCACCACGCGGTTGCCGCTGTGCCAGTGCTCAAAGTCCACAAACTGACTTCTGGGCTCGGCAGCCGGGTCCATGCGCCACAGGGGATCCTTTTGACCGATCCTGGCTTGGAGCTTCCGGAGCAACACCGGGCGGCTGCCGAAATCGAACACCAGCCATTGCTCGTAGACCCCAAAGGTGCGACACGCCAGGCACACCTCCACCTCAGTCGTGAGCGGGTATCCCCGCAGGGTCTTGAATCTCCCTCCCGAGGCATAGGTCAGGCCCTGGCAGGGCCCGTTCACGGGGAGGAAAAAGACAGCTCCGGGGACACGTTTCAGCAGGGCCACGTGCGCCAACGGCTTCTGAAATGGGGAGAATACAACATAGAATCAGAGAATAGCAGGGTTGGAAGGGGCCTACAAGGCCATCAAGTCCAACCCCCTGCTCAGTGCAGGAATCCACCCTAAAGCATCCCTGACAGAGGGTTGTCCAGCTGCCTCTTGAAGGCCTCTAGTGTGGGAGAGCCCACCACCTCCCTAGGTAATTGGTTCCATTGTCGTACTGCTCTAACAGTCAGGAAGTTTTTCCTGATGTCCAGCTGGAATCTGGCTTCCTTTAACTTGAGCCCGTTATTCCGTGTCCTGCACTCTGGGAGGATCGAGAAGAGATCTTGGCCCTCCTCCGTGTGACCACCTTTCAAGTCTTTGAAGAGTGCTATCATGTCTCCCCTCAGTCTTCTCTTCTCCAGGCTAAACCTGCCCTGTTCTTTCAGTCTCTCCTCATAGGGCTTTGTTTCCAGACCCCTGAGAGGAAGTGGAGTGAGGGGGGAACCCCACCCCAGCGTCAGAGTGGTGCCTCAGAAGCAGGCGAAGCCCATAACCCAGAGGCCGAGGGATGGAAGCCGTCCTCCAAGAGGCTGGCTCTCTTCTCCCAGATGCTGTGTCACAGTTGGGTACTCAAAGTCAAGAGGGACGCAGAACTAGGGGGACCCTATGAAAAGGAGGACTGGGCTCCTGCATCTTTAAGAGTTGTGTTGAAAAGGGAATTTCAGCAGGTGACATTTGTATATATGGGGAACCTGGGGAAATTTCCTCTTCATCACACCAGTTAAAGCTGCAGGTGCCCTGCCCTCTTTTAAATCTGGTCACTCTAGTGTAGCTCCAGCAGCTTTAACTGCTGTGATGAAGAGGAAGTTTCACCAGGTTCTCCATATATACAAATGACACCTGCTGAAGTTCCCTTTTCTATGCAACTGTTAAAGATACAGGAGCCTGGTCCTCCTTTTCATATGGTCACCCTACGCAGAACCTCTTTCAGCTGAGGGCCAAATTCAACCTCTTGTGGGCCGCATTCCAGCGGTGGGCGGAGCCAAGGGGAAAAACTGGCAGCGAATTTTAGCTCTATTTTAGTTCTTACTGGCTGGAATTAAGCTTTAGATGAGGCATTTCAACCTTTAAAGAATACGTACAAGTCAGTCAACAACCAATCAATTGGCAGTTGGGTGAAAGGGAACAGGGCAATTTGGGGAACCCCAGAGAGTCAGATAGGCCCCCATGGTAGGGCCTGAAGTTACACACCCCTTGTTCTCCAGGAGTGCAGGTTCAAGTCCCACCTTCCTTAGGACAACTAGGGAGCAGCCCCAAGCAGAAGGTGCCAGGTCCCATGACTGGCCTCTCCAAATAAAAGGGTCTTCACTCACAGGACTTGGAAAGACCTTGCAGGTATGTATCCAGCCAATGGAGGCAGGCAGCTCCCAGGTCAGTGGGGTGGTGAATCTGCTCCGGGTTTCAGTCAGAACCAGTCAAAATTCTAAAGGAGCTCTCCAAGCACCTGGGAGAGCTCCTTTAGAGTTGTGACTGAATCCCGGAGCGGATTCACCGCCCCACTGACATCGGAGGCACCCGCCTCTGCTGTTGCCAGCTAAACGCAGACAATACTGGGCTACATCAGCCAATGAGCTGACTCTGTATAAGCCAGCCTCCTAAGCCTCCTCCTCTGCACTTGGGAAAGTCCTGAGCTTGTCCAGCTTTCTAGCTTTCTCCTGAGCGTCAAACTATACTTGACTAGTTAAAGCTGCAGGAGCCCTGCCCTCTTTTAAATCTGGTCACTCTAGTATAGCTCCTAAAGCTTTAACTGTTGTGATGAAGAGGGAATTTCACCAGGTTCTCCATATATACAAATGACACCTGCTGAAATTCCCTTTTCTATGCAACTATTAAAGATACAGGAGCCCTGTATCTGTATTATAAAATTTTATGGAGGTGGTACCTAACTCCGGTTAGATTAAACAAGATTAATAATCAGTATTCAGCAGATTGTTGGAGGGGCTGTGGTGAAAAAGGAACGTACTTACATATGTGGTGGGATTGTAAATATGTGCAAAAGTTGTGGAAGATGGTGATTGAGCAGATTGTTGGAATGAAAATAGAAGATACACCAAGAATTGCATTACTCTCACTGCAAGAAGATCTTAAATGTAGTAAAGAAATTAAGGAACTGATAACGAATTTGCTGACAGCTGCAAGGTTAATCGTAGCTAGGAACTGGAAGATTCAAGTTGATTATTGTATTGAAGAATGGTATAAAGAAGTGTGGGATATTGCTATTAATGATAAATTGACATGTAATATCAAAGTGAAAAGAGGTATAGTAAAAACGAATGATTTTGAGGGAATCTGGAAAAAGTTCCTAGTATTTGTGTTTTCTAAGGGAAGCGGGAAGCCACCAACAGAAGAAGCTATGAGTTTTGGGAAACAGGAATGAGATCCCGAGGTGGGGGGAGCACTTTTATGTTGAGTATGATTATGTTTAATAGATTAAGCTTGAATATATGATACAAATATAATTTTGTGTTTATGTACTATGTTTTTTTCCTTTGTTAATTGTATTGTTGTAGGTAAAAATCAATAAAAAATTATTTTTTTTAAAAAAAAAAAAAAGATACAGGAGCCCCGTCCTCCTTTTCATAGGGTCGCCGAAGTTCAACCATCTCTGCGATCTATTTTACCTTACCTGGGAATGAACGGTGAAAACCCACCGGTACTCCATCTTCTTGTCTTCCGACTGTACCCGCAGCGGCTGCTGGCAAGTAACTTTCACGCCGTCTACTTCCTCAGAAATCTGATGAGAGAAGTGACCAGATGAGGCCCAGGGCAAATAAGTGGCAGGATAACATGGGGAGTTTTCCTCTTTCTTTCCCAGTCAAGAATGTGTAAACAACTGAAGTAACTCTTTGGCCTGGTTCAGACAACACGCTAAACCATGCTGGTTAACCATTTTGTGGTTAAGAAGCATGGTTTAGCATGTAGTCTGAACCAAGCTAATGTTTGCATCAAACTGACCATCAAGGTTTTAAATTGTGTTCGCTTGCTGATCGATGGTTGCAGAATTTATTTCCTACTTTCAAAGCCATCATTTCTTATATGGGACACGGGGCTTAAAATGAATTTGGGGGTGTCTTCCAGGTTTGGGGGTGACTTCCAGGTGCACACATAAGACGCACAAACACAAATTGTGTTCACTGAGCTTAATCAGGAAATCGAAATCTGAGCTTGAGCAACTAGAGCAAAGAGATCAATGCCCACGGATTTTGACAGTCAAACATTTCAATTCAATTTAAGTATTCACCAATTTGGGTAAGTAATCGCAAGTTTTAAGTTTTTAAGGAGGTTCCAAAAATAAATAAACAGCCTTCCTTTATTCGTTGTAGCAAACAGCATTGTGGTAACTTATTCTTAAGCAGCCCTTAGGCGGGACATGGTAGCGAAAGCACATTATCTCCTGGAAGGACTAGTCATACTTCACTGAAAGTGCCTCTCACTACAATCATTCTACAGGATCCTGTTCAAGGTGTTTAAGGGCACAGCCCTATCGATTACGTCCTCAGTGATGGGTAGCCCCTGAACTCCAAGGTGTCTGATCATCCAATGCAAGGCAGGAGGAGTGGCAGAGGTATTTATTAATTATTATCATTATTATTATTATTATTATCGACTTCCTGCCCTCCTGCCCTGCAGATTTCGTTTGACGGGCTTTTTAGTGAGGGTGCTTCAGAGGGGAACGGAAGGAGGCTGGAAGAGATGCAGAACAACTCATGTCCTGACCTCTCTGGTCCCCTGCTTTCCCCGCCCACCAGAAGGGGGCAGGCTTTATTTTATTTTATTTATTTATTTTATTAATTACATTTCTATACCGCCCAATAGCCGGAGCTCTCTGGGCGGTTCACAAAAATTAAAAACATTCAAAGTATAAAACAACAGTATAAAACCATAATATAAAATACAATATAAAAGCTCAACCAGATCAAAACAGCAGCAATGCAAAATTACAAATTTAAAACACCAAGTTCAAATTTATTTATAGACGGTTAAAATGCTGGGAGAATAAAAAGGTCTTCACCTGGCGTCTAAGTGCATCTAATGTAGGTGCCAAGCGAACCTCCTTAGGGAGCTCATTCCACAGCCGGGGTGCCACAGCAGAGAAGGCCCTCCTCCTTGTAGCCACCTGCCTCACTTCTTTTGGCAGGGGCTCACAGAGAAGGACTCCTGAGCCAACAGTGTGATATTGCTATTTTGGGCTGCATTAATAGAAGTATAACTTCCAAACTATGTGAAGTAGTGGTTCCCCTCTATTCGTCACTGGTTAGGCCTCATTTTGAGTACTGCATCAGCTCTGGGCACCACACTTCAAGAAGGACGCAGACAAGCTGGAGTGTGTTCAGAGGAGGGCAACCAGGATGATCAGGGGTCTGGAAGCAAAGCCCTATGAGGAGAGACTGAAAGAACTGGGCATGTTGAGCCTGGAGAAGAGAAGATTGAGGGGAGACATGAAAGCACTCTTCAAATACTTGAAAGGTTGTCACACTGAGGAGGGCCAGGATCTCTTCTTGATCATCCCAGAATGCAGGACATGGAATCACGGGCTCAAGTTACAGGGAGATGGTCATCAGGAAAAATGTCCTGTTCCAGTATGACAATGGAACCCATGACCTAGGGAGGTTGTGGGCTCTCCCAAGCTAGAGGCCTTCAAGAGGCATCTGGACAACCATCTGTCAGGGATGCTTTAAGGTGGATTCCTGCATGGAGCAAGGGGTTGGACTCGATGGCCAAATAGGCCCCTTCCAACTCTACTATTCTATGATTCTGTGATTCTTCCCTCCAACTCCTCGGTCGCTTTTCTGATCTCGAAGGTCAGCCAGTGTGGCTCTTTCTACGCCAGCTGGAAAGGGGCAGGGGGAGGGAGGGAGGCGGATCTCCAATTCCCTCCCTTCTGCGGTTTGAGTATCAACTCCGACCTTGGAAGAGAGATTCCAAACAATCCTATTGTCCCTGGGACACTTAAGATTGCTCTCTACGTTTTGGCTAGTCTGCTGCTCTAGAGAAGCCTTCCCCCAACCTTTTTGGGCACATCTGGAGTTTTGAAAGAATGCTGTGGACTATCTCGTAAAATGGCTGCCACATTAGGGTGACTATATGACCGGATTTGCCCGGATTTGTCCAGTTTTTTTGGTGACAAATCCGGGAGGGGGGAGGGGAAATCCGGATTTTTCCAATCTTCCCTAGTCAAAGAGCAGCTCTAATGAGAATTAACAAAAATGCTTATAACTCTGTCATTTTTAAAGATAAAGACATGAAACATGGCACGATGGTAGCTCTTAGGAAGGGCTTTAGTCATACCAAATTTGAAACAGATCCGTTCATCCATTGATTTTTTAGGAAATTTTTAAAAATTGAGGTTTTAACATTATTTTGTAGAACAGATTTGTCTTAAATGTGTGCTGTAAAATCAGACATGTGACCAAGGCTATGTTCGGGTGGGCATGCCCCCTTGGTGCTAGACACGCCCCCTTGGGGGCCGACCATGTTGTCCTCCTTTTTGGTTTCTAAAATATGGTCACCCTATGCCACATGGAGGCATCTCGCTCATTCAAAAAATGACTGCCATAGCGGGCATTTTTGGCCAATTACAAAACACTTGTTTCCCAGAAGGCAAACTGGTGAGACCCAAAGGAAAGGAACTTGCAGAAGAAGCAAAGTACAAGACAGAGTTGGGGGCTGAACCCCAAGACACAAACTCAAAGCAGCCCATCCCTTTCCACCATGCCAGCCTCCCAATTTTTAAAAAATGAATGAAAGAGTCTTTTAAGAAATAAAACAAAAATGAGGAGAAGCAAGAAGTCTATTGAGCTTCAAGAGAGGTGTTCTTGGGCGCATTGCTGCCCACAGGCACCATTGTTAAAGATCCCAGCTGCAGAGGATTTCTCTAAAAGAATTTTAGCACCTTTCTAGAAGCATCTTAGCTGGCCACTGTTGGAAGCAAGTCGCTGGACTGAGTGGACCATTGGTCTGATCAAGCAGGAAGCTCTTTGTACATTCTTCGGCTGATATGCCAGCTGCGCCCCTTTAGGAAGACCTAAAGACGGTCATGTACGCGCTGGTAACGTCAAGGCTCGACTTCTGCAATGCGCTCTACATAGGGCTACCTTTGGGTCTAATCCGGAAACTTCAACTAGTTCAAAATACGGCAGCCAGGCTAATCACCAGTACACCTAGGGGGGACCACATTACACCAGTCTTAAAATCCCTTCACTGGCCGCCAATTAGTTTCCGGGCGAAGTACAAAGTGCTGGTTATCACCTTTAAAGCCCTACATGGTTTGGGTCCAGGCTACCTGCGGGATCGCCTTGTCCGTACAATCCGCCCCGCACACTCAGGTCCTCTGGGAAGAACTTCCTTCAGCCAGCCAAAACTAGGCTGACAGGTATTACCCAGAGGACCTTCTCTTCTGCTGCTCCCAGACTGTGGAATGGCCTGCCGGAGGAGACTCGTCAACTTGACAGTCTTTTAGCATTCAAGAAAGCTATTGACTGATCTCTTCCTGCATAGGGTGACCATATGAAAAGGAGGACAGGGCTCCTGTATCTTTAACAGTTGTATTGAAAAGGGAATTTCAGCAGGTGTCATTTGTATGCATGCAGCACCCGGTGAAATTCCCTCTTCATCACAGCAGTTAAAGCTGCAGGTGCCCTGCCCTCTTTTAAATCTGGTCACTCTAGTATAGCTCCTGCACCTTTCACTGTTGTGATGAAGAGGGAATTTTCACCAGTTTCCCCTGTCCTCCTTTTCATAGGGTCACCCTATTCCTGCAGGCCTATCCAAGGGGATTTTAGAATGTTTTTAGGATGTTTTAACAATGTTATATTATGTTCTCAATTCATTTTATGTATTTTATATTTACTATTGTTCCCTGCCTCGATCAAAATGGAGAGGCGGGTAAGAAATTATTATTATTATTATTATTATTATTATTATTATTATTATTATTTCACCAAAAGGCAGACAGGCCTTCCCTCAGCACCACAGTTTCCTTCCGCGGCCGGCAACTTACAATTAAGGCTTTGCTGTGGCTTCCTGTGTATTCCGCAAGAAGGCGGTCCTGATAAGCCAGGAGGCCGTCCTGCTTGGCCAGCTTCTTGTTGCTCTCCGCAACCTTTGCCCTCTGGATCCACTCTTCCAGCTCCTCCATGGAATGGGCCTTGGTGCAATCCTGCCCATATTCGCAGACATCAGCTCTGCACGGAGAAACCAGCCCACAGGCAATCATTTCTTTATATGAGATTATGCCGGGGTGTGTGTGTGAAGACGGTCTTCAGGCCTTCACCTTCCTGGGGTCCCAATCCAAGTCCTCCGGAGATCCTCCGGGTAGCCACGCCACCCCCTTCCCCCCAAATATCAACAGCAGTTCCCTGATTTAATGTGTTTCCCCCCACCATTCTAAAAGGGTGCAACGCCCTCTCCGAAGACATTTCAACCTTTTAAAGAAAGAACTTTTGAGTTAAAATACGCTGGGCTGCTTTTTGTGCAGGGGTGTGTGTTGCATTTTGGTCCTATCCCATTCACTTTGGTCCCACCCATCACTGCAATGGAGCTCACGAGAGCTTTTCCATACTCCAGAGATAAAGGGATCGAGTGCAGTTTGGGATGCCATGGTGTGTCTGTGGGCCTTGAAAGACCTACCTGATAATCCGTGTGGGAGGAGGGGCCAGGCTGCGCTAGAAGTAGCGTGGCCTGTAGGCCCTGTCCACACGTAAGACACGACGGGGCCGAGGGAAGCCGCGTCGCGTCCGCCATTTTTTCTCCCCTTAAAGGGCGCAGGAGCGCACCAACGGAACAGTAAGTGTTTTTGTTTAAAGAAATAAAGGGTTCCCCGCTTCCTCTGTCCCTCATTTCCCCCCCCACAATGCCTGATGACCCCCTGCCCACTCGCTCGCCCGTCCTCCCACCAATTGCCATGCCCATCCCCCATCCTCCATGCCCATCCCCCGTCCCCGCTCGCCATGCCCGTCCCCCATCCACCATGCCCTGGCCCCGTTCTTCTTCCCCCCCCATCCGCCATGTCTGATGCCCCCCTGCCCACTAGCCATGCCCACCCGATCACCCGCCTGCCATGTCCGATGCCCCCTCCGCGCCCCCCCCCATCCATGATCTCCCCACCCTGGCTCCGCTCTCCCCCCCCCAATTTCTCCTGCCGGGTCCGCTTTTCCCCCCGGCCCCCATCTCCCCCCCCCGATGATTCCCCCCCCCCGGCCCGATGGGCACAGCGCTCCTATGGAATGCTGTGCCCAGTGCGTGGCTTCTCTCGGCTACTCGCGAGTAAGCGAGCAGCCAGGAAAAGCCACGGAAGTCACTAGACCTTCCACAGCCCCGGGCTCAGCCCGGGACTGCGGAAAACCGGGCCATAAGCGGATCCGCTTATCCCAGGTCAAGGGAGGACTTAGCCCGGCCTGACCCCGGGATCCCCTGTGCGTCATCTGGATGCACAGCAGGGAGCCCGGGCCTCACACCGGGCTAACTCCTCATCTAGCAACGGCCTGTGTCTGTGTCTATAGATCTGCTCCTTTATCCTTGTGAATGACCGCAGGCTGTTAAGAGTCAAGCCTGCCCCAATCTGCATAACGCCACCCCTTCATTTGTATAGCTCCACCCTACATTCTGTTTCTGGGTCACTTTTCAGTGTGATGGAATGTTGGGGACCATCAATCGAAGACCGGAGCACTTTTCATGGACTCTATTGACTAACATATGCAATTTCAAGTCTGGCCACCAGATCAGCAATGAAAAAGAGGAAGGCGGTCAGATTTCCCACTGAGCATACAAAAACAACAAAGACCCTTGTGGCACTTTAAAAGACTTTAAAGCTCCCCAGAGAGGTCCGCTTGGCGCCTACACTGTACTGCTTTCGTCGCCAGCTGAAGACCTTTTTATTCACTCAGTATTTTAACACTTAATTTTAACTTAAATTTAAATTTTACTGTTTTAACTCTGTATTTTAATCCTATATCAACTTTGCTGTGTGGTTTTATCCTGGTTGCGCTTTTTATACTGTATTTCATAATTGTGTTTTAAACTGTTGGGTGTTTTACTGTGGTTTTAATTTTTGTGAACCGCCCAGAGAGCTTCGGCTATTGGGCGGTATAAAAATGTAATAAATAAATAAATAAATAAATAAATAACAAATACAGGAGGGGGAGGCACACCTTTGCAAAAAGCTGCCACTGGAGATCCGTCATTGCAGCCTTTTAAGAAGCCCTTGAAAACACTATTTTACGGCGGCCTTCTCGTGATATGAGTGCTGTCGTAACTCTTATCCTCGTTGCTGCTGGTTTTATTATTGGCTTTATTGTTGTTTTTATTGCTATTTTGTTGTGTTTATGTTTTTAACTGCTTTTAATATTTCAACTATTTTTATGTATTTTACTAATGTAAGCCGCCCTGGGACAGCTAATGCCCTGAAAGGTGGCCAAGAATCTTTAAAAAATAAAATAAATGCATTTTGTGAACCGTCCAGAGAGCTCCAGCTATTGGGCGGTATAGAAATGTAATAAATAAAATAAAATAATAAATAAAATTATGGCATAAACTTTCGTGGACATTGCCTATTTCATTAAGCACACAGTAGTCTAGCCTGATAATCCTTTTCCAGCAAATGGTTAGTGAGTGTGTTTAAATCATGATCATGTAGCCACCATGCTTAGGAATGGGTCACACAACATGCTAAGCCATAAGGTTTAACTCAAAATGCTTAACCACAAGGGCTTAGCGTGTCCTCTGAACCGGGTCTTTGGGTAGTATCCAAAATTAATCCTACTTAGAGTAGACCCACTGAAATGAACCAGACTTAAGTTAGGCCCTTTCTACACCTAAGGGTATAGAGCAGTGGTTCCCAAACTTTTTCAGGTAACCGCCCACTTGGTTCCACGAACTCATGCCCAGTGCCCCCTACCCTACACTATAAAAGTCATTATTCAGAATAGCGGTTTTCAACGACCCTATTATTATAATAATAATAATAAAATTCAAAACAGTAACAATTAATTGAATATTTATTCAAAATCCAAAGCACCCACCGCAGACTTGCCAAGGGAGGGAGGGAAAAGAGAGCGAATGCCTCTGTTTTGCAGCCGGCGTGGCAGGGCACACCAAGCAGGGTATGTCTCTTCATTAGCGTTTTGGTGCTTTTGAAACATTTCAATTCACCGTTAAAAGGACTCTTCTTAAACGGTATTAATACATGTGTGGATTCTTCCCGTGTATGGCTTGGGACCAAACTATCTTCTCCCATAAAAAATGTCCCTGGGTTTTAAGACCTTCTGGAGAGACGCTTCTTGGAAAAGACCACCTGGAGCGCCCCCCTGCCACCCCCTTGCCTCTTAACGCCCCCCTATGCAATCCCACCGCCCCCAAGGGGGTGGTACCGCCCACTTTGGGAACCACTGGTATAGAGGGACGCAGGGGAAATGATCCCGGGATTTCCAACTTCCGGGATCATCAGCCTGTGTCCAGATGACCACACGACACCCTGGAAGTGCACAGGGGTGGCGCGCCTGTTGTGGCCGCCATTTTTTTTTAAAAAAAGAAAAGGAGCCAGAGTGCACTTGCGCTCCAGTGAAAAGATCCCACTCCACACCCATCCCCGATGCCCCTGGACTCCCCCGAGCCTGGCTCACCCCGCTACTCACGGGGAGGAGGAAAGAAACCGGGATGAGCACCCACACTGCCTGTGGTCCTCGGGATTGTCCCAGGACCACAGGTAAAACCGGGATAACCAAAGTCTCAGTTACCCCTGGAAAATGGAGGGGTCATCCCTCCCTGCTCCCGGGATCCCTTGTGCATCATTTGGGACGATCCTGGGACAATCCTGGGGGGGAAAGGCAGGTGTAGAAAAGGCCTTAGACTCACATTGGGTACCACCCTAGGAATGATTCTGGGTAAGCTCTGAGCTTTAAAAATTAATATACACCTGAAAGAATAAGCAAGCTACAGAAACAGTCCTGCTTACCGGCTGCAAAGGGCAAAGGTCTTCAGGTCGTACGGAGGGGCCCGGTGAGTCCACTCGATCATGGTGTCCGTGACGATCAGCTGCGTGTGCTCCACGGAGGAACAGTGGTTCTCAAAGCTCTCCTGAGAGTCACAGGTCACCAGACACACTTTGCAGTAGAATTGGACTTTGGGCTGCGAGGCCTCCTCTTCCGCCCTGCAACCTACCGGCGGGCGCAGAAGGTCTCCGCGCGCCAAGCCGCAACGCTCCTCCGCCTCC
The DNA here is from genome assembly GCF_023053635.1 of Elgaria multicarinata webbii. Lineage (NCBI taxonomy): Eukaryota > Metazoa > Chordata > Lepidosauria > Squamata > Anguidae > Elgaria > Elgaria multicarinata. The sequence continues at coordinate 213,235,853 of NC_086171.1, read as the reverse complement.
CAGACCGCCAATTCCACATCGCTGTGAGCAAAGATGCACTGGTGCATGGTAGATTTGCACGGTTTGCCAGCAAAGCCGTCCTTGCAGTAACTAAATGAATGAATGAATGAATGAATGAATGAATACCTTTATTGAATAAGTCTTCTGACCATTTCAAAAAATCACATAATCATTAAAAACAAACAGACATTACTTAAAATTTATGATTGAAAATTTTAAAACAATATACAATTCGTATATGATATTATATATGACTAACAGTTAATAAGACCCCTCGTATATTACAACATTTGATTAAAAACTTATTAATTGATCCATTTTTTCGAATTCTTTTTTCCTTATGCTGGCTGCTTTAAGAGCGAAGAGAGCAACCCTCTGGGTCACAAAATAGTTAGAACCACGTAAGAGAAAGAACCATTTATCCTTGGCTGTCCAGACTCTCATGCGTATTAAAAACATAGAGAGAGAATATTCTCTACATTTTGAATATAGGAAAAGGAGGAAAGGAACCTCTCTTGTGCAAGCACTGGGTCATTACTGACTCTTGGAGGGACGCCAGCTTTCGCTGACGTTTTCTTGGCAGGCCTTATAGCGGGGTGGTTTGCCGTTGCCTTCCCCGGCTGTTATTAACTTTCCCCCAGCTAACTGGGTACTCATTTTACCGACCTCGGAAAGATGGAAGGCTGAGTCGACCCGAGCCAGCTGCCTGAAACCAGCTTCCGCTGGGATCGAACTCAGGCCATAGGGAGAGTTTCAGCTGCAGAAACTGCTGCTTTACCGCTCTGCGCCACACGAGGCTCATTTTTGAATATAAACAATATTCAAGTAAGTGGGCTAAATCTTCTATTTCAGGGTTGCCACATATACATAGTCTATCTTTCGATGGAATACCTTGGAATCTACCCTGTAACATCATTGTGTCCATCAGCTCAAATCGAAGCCGAGTAAAGGCTACTCGATGGACCCGTTTCATATCAAAGAACAAATATTTTTCTTCTTTAAAGTGGAATTTTGTTCTGGCTAGCCATTTCATGGCCCTTGATTTTGACACTGCAGCTATATCAGTCTGACTTCTAATGTCTGAAATCCTAAGTTTAACGGCATTTCTTATGTTGGTATTCGAAATGCTAATTGCTTGCAAACTGACGCCATAACTTGGTAACATCTTTGTAAATTTATAAAGCCAGGAAGTTTTTAAAGGTTTGGCCATCTGCTCGAGAAGACACATCTTTGGAAGCCTGGCCTCATTCATCGAAAGTAGCTTAAACCAATAATTAAATAGCCTGCAATGTATTTGATCTAAGACTGCCAAGATACCTAAAGGTCTTTACGGCCCCCGGGCAGGGCCGGATCTCCGTGTACTGCTCCTTCATCTTGCCGTCGGTGATCACGTGGACCAACAGCGCGTTCCAGTGGCCCTTGCAGCTGTGAGCCAAGTCTTTCGGGCAGATCCTTTGTGGGGTTCGGTAAAAACAGAACTTACAAATCTCTTGGAAACGGCCCCCAAACTCGCTACGAATTTCCTCCGAGACGTTGGGCTCCCAAAGGCCATTGGCCAAGGGGGCTTGGGCCCGCCGCACCAGCGTCTTCAGAACGTGCCTTTCCATGCTGTTCTTCCTCTCAAACGTCCACACGATCACCTCCTCCCGGCTTGAGGCGAAGGTGCAGCGGTTCCTGTGCTTTGTGCAACCTGAGCCAACAACGTTGTACCAGCAGATGTCATAATGGGTGGGGTTTGGGAGCCTGGGCCTCCTGCCAACTTTCCGCCACAGCTTGCCTTGCTGCTCCTTGCACCTGGCTAGGAGGATGTCCATCGTGCACGGGTGGTCCACCTCCTTCAGCCTGTAGGTGCTCTCGTTTTCCTGCTGGCTGCATTTCGAGCAGGCCAGGTACAGGCTCAGCTGCTCCTGGAGGCTGTCCAGCGGCGCCAGAACAACCCCGTTCAGGTGGGGCATCTTGTCCAAAGGTCCGATAAACTCTGTTCAACAGAGAACAAAAATCCCCCGTGACATGGATCAGGGACCAGCTGCGGAACGCTCAGCGAGGTGGACTTCTGGCTGCGCTCTCCAAATCCTAGAGACTGCAAAAGGGAGCACAATTAAAAAGTCAGCAGGAGCGTTGGAACAGGACAGCCGTCCTTCTGCAGTTACCGAAGGCACACGAAAGCAGCCTCGCCCAACCTGGTGCGCTCCAGGGGTGTCCACTGGCTGGGAATGATGGGGGGATGCTCCCACACATCTGGAGAACACCAGCTTGGAGGAAACTGCACTAGAGCTACTGGAGTAACTTCAGCGGATCCCAGGTGTTTCTGAAATTGTCGCCCACACACTCACAGAGAGAGAGAAACAGATACACCTATGTACTGAGCTCTATTCTCTGTACTCAGTTTGGGGGTGCTCTTCGATCCAGAACTGTCACTTGAGGCACAGGTGAACTCAGTGGCAAGGAGCACCTTTTATCAGCTTAGGTTGATATACCAACTACGCCCTTATCTGGACAGAGATAGTCTAGCTACAGTTATCCATGCTCTGATAACCTCTCGTTTGGATTACTGCAATGCGTTATACGTGGGGCTGCCTTTGAAAACGGTCTGGAAGCTTCAGCTGGTACAAAACAGGGCAGCCCGTCTACTAACAGGGACTGGCTGGCAAGATCATATTACGCCAGTCCTTTTACAACTTCATTGGCTGCCAGTCCAGGTCCGGGCCCGATTCAAAGTGCTGGTATTGACATTTAAAGCCCTAAACAGTTTGGGGCCAGGTTATTTGAAGGAACGCCTCCTCCCATATGTACCTACCCGGACCTTAAGATCATCTACAGGGGCCCTTCTCCGTGAGCCCCTGCCAAAGGAAGTGAGGCAGGTGGCTACTAGGAGCAGGGCTTTCTCCGCTGTGGCACCCCAGTTGTGGAACGAGCTCCCCAGAGAGGTCCACCTGGCGCCTGCACTGTACTCCTTTCGTCGCCAGCTGAAGACCTTTTTATTCACTCAGTATTTTAACACTTAATTTTAACTTAAATTTAAATTATACTGTTTTAACTCTGTATTTTAACTTTATATCAATTTTGCTGCGTGGTTTTATCCTGGTTGTGCTTTTTATATTGTATTTTGTATTTGTGTTTTTAACTTGTTGGTTGTTGATGGTTTTAATTTTTGTGAACCGCCCAGAGAGCTTCGGCTATTGGGTGGTATAAAAATGTAATAAATAAATAAATAAATAAATAAATAGTAGGTTGGGTGCTATTTCTTTTATCATTGTGTCTCGAATTGTATTTTAATGGACGTGTTTTCATTAACGTTTTGTTTTTTAATCTGCATTTTATTTTGTTAGCTGCCCGGAGTGCCATTTTTGGCAGAAAAGTGGGGTCCCAATTAGATAAATAAACTTCTAGCATTCCTGGCCAAGTCCAAAACACCTGGAAGGCACATGGTTGGAGGGGGCTCAACTAATCAGTGCATTCTGGGGGGCAGAGGTAGGGCTGTTAAAAGCCCCCTCCAGTTTTACAAACTCAGGTGAGATCCATGCATCAACATGATAAGAGCCACTCTCCGCTTTCAATAACCTCAATTTGCTTTGGGGGCTTAAAAATACAGCCCATTGTCCTGATCGAAGCAGGTGCATTCTGGTTCCAACTTCTTGCCTTGCATCTCAGGGCAGGCTGACCCTATGGAAAGGAGGACAGGGCTCCCGTATCTTTAACAGTAGCATAGAAAAGGGAATTTCAGCAGGTGTCATTTGTATATACGGAGAACCTGGTGAAATTCCCTCTTCATCACAACACTTAAAGTGCAGGAGCTATACTAGAGTGACCAGATTTCAAAGAGGGCAGGGCACCTGCAGCTTTAACTGGTGTGATGAAGAGGAAATTTCACCAGGTTCTCCATATATACAAATGACACCTGCTGAAATTTCCTTTACGATACAACTGTTAAAGATACAGGAGCCCTGTCCTCCTTTCCATAGGGTCACCCTGCCGTGGACCTGTCATTGCCCCTAACGCTGCAGGTTTTTCTGTGTTGCTTCTTTGTCTGTTTTTAACATGAATTTTGGAGTTCCTTTAGCATTATTTTGCATGCCATTCCTAGGGTGACCATATGAAAAGGAGGACAGGGCTCCTGTATCTTTAACAGTTGCATAGAAAAGGGAATTTCAGCAGGTGTCATTTGTGTATATGAAGAACCTGGTGAAATTTCCTCTTCATCACAACCGTTAAAGCTGCAGGTGTCCTGCCCTCTTTTAAATCTGATCACTCTAGTATAGCTCCTGCAACTTTTAACTGCTGTGATGAAGAGGGAATTCCGCCAGGTTCTCCCTATATACAAATGACACCTGCTGAAAATTCCCTTTTCTATGCAACTGTTAAAGATACAGGAGCCCTGTCCTTTTCATATGGTCACTCTAGCCATTCCGATTGCCACGGACAGAAAAGCACAGCAGCAATTCTTTGGAGCAAGCAAGAAATTCATTTGTAAGTTCACTTTAAATAATAAACACAACGAACCACAAGAACAGGGCCGGGGCGAAGGGAAGGGAGGAGGGCAACCCTACCTAGCGATGACAAACACATCTGGATTCCACCGGGCCACATCACCCGCAAAGTGTGTGCACAACGCAATACGGTGTGACGCCCTTTTTAGATAAGAGGCCCTCTTGCGGAGTGCAGGACGCCGCTTGTCGCTAGCACTGCTGTGATTGGAAATCCTCTCCCAAATCTTTCTTGACCCCCAAAGCTTGGATGATTTCCACAGGTTTCTCAGAACTCTGCACCATCGATGCGTCGGCTCATCAAAACTGCTTCCTGCCCGCAGAAAAACAGGAACCAGATCGCCTAGGCATCTTCCTCCCCAAACCTACGATGTCGCTACGACCCTTCATGCTCTCTCAGCTGGATCACGTGTAGCTTCTTGAGTTCGCTACGCCCATGCGCCAAACCTGGAGAGTTGGAGCCGGGCTCTCATGGTCTTTTTGCCTGTTGCAAGGCCTCCCAGGAAGCTGCAATTTACGAGTTCTCATTTTTGCAGGATCATCAAGAATTATTATTTAGGGTGACCATATGAAAAGGAGGACTGGGCTCCTGTATCTTTAACAGTTGTATTGAAAAGGGAATTTCAGCAAGTGTCATTTGTATATATGGGGAACCTGGTGAAATTTCCTCTTCATCACGACAGTTAAAGCTGCAGGCGCCCTGCCCTCTTTTAAATCTGGTCACTCTAGTATAGCTCCTGCACCTTTCACTGTTGTGATGAAGAGGGAATTTCGCCAGGTTCTCCATATATACAAATGACACCTGCTGAAATTCCCTTTTCGATGCAACTGTTAAAGATACAGGAGCCCTCTTCCTTTTCATATGGTAACTTCTTCTTCTTCTTCTTCTTCTTCTTCTTCTTCTTCTTCTTATTATTATTATTATTATTATTATTATTATTATTATTATTATTTTCTTTCATTTCTATACCGCCCAATAGCCAAAGCTCTCTGGGCGGCTCACAAAAAACTGCAAGCCACAAATACAAAATAGTAAAAACATAACATAAACACTAACATGCAAAATTATATTTTAAAAAAATCCTTTTTACAAGGATACCGTGTTTTTATGCTTTTTTATGTTTTTAAACTTTGTATATTTGTTTTAATGTTTACTGTTTTTAACTTTTGTAAACCACCCAGAGAGCTTCGGCTATGGGGCGGTATATAAATGAAATAAATAAATAAATAAAATAAAATAAAATAAAAACCATATAAAACAGGGAAAAAAATCACTTACAATAAGTTAGGACCTGATAAAACACTTGGCATAAATACCCCCACCATATGCCGTCAAATGCATGGAAGTAGAGGAAAGTCTTAACCTTGCAGCGGAAAGATGACAATGTTGGTAACAGGCGGCCTTCTGTGGGGAGAGTATTGCATAATCAGGGCACCACCACTGAGAAGGCCCTATCCCTTGCTGCCGCCCTCCGAGCCTCTCTCGGAGGAGGGCCTCAGAAGTAGATTCCTGCCCAAAGAGCTTGCAGGCAAAAAGACTGAAAGCGAGGAATGCCGAGAAGGAACAAGAGAAGCATAATACGGGGTGCATGTGAGCAGATGCCGTTACAGGGATGTCGAAGACCAGGGGTCAGTGGGTATTAAGGCATAGCTAGACGGGGCGATATCCGGATGTTCGCCCCGGGATCGTCCCTGTGCGTCCAAATCTTCACAGGGCATCCCAGGAGCAGGGAGGGATGATCCCTCCCTTGGCCCAGGATTTCGCCCTACAGTTGTAGCCCACTTTTTCCGCAGTCTCGGGATGATCCCAAGACCGCAGAACATGTGGCCTGGTGTTGCGGTTTGTCCCGGCTTCTCGCAAGTAACCGCGAGGAGCCGGGAGTGGGTTGGGGGTGGGCAGGGGAAATTAGTTTTTTTTAAAAAAAAAAACTTATGATTTGCGCACGAGTGCTCGTGTGCTCCGTCCCCTTTAACAAAAAAAAAACACAAAATGGCGGGCGCGATGTGGTGGGCGCGATGTCATGCGCTGCGTGTGAACCAGGCCAATGACCTTGCGATCATAAAATCATGAGATCGCCTCCCTCCGACCCCCCTTGTCTAGCTGAGGCCTAAGTTGGACAGCAAACGAAGTACTAATAGCAGTGTAAGTTAATGGGCAACGAATGTTGCATCATATCCCATGGGATGGGGAAACATTGCTATAAAATCAACAAAGACTCTTGTGGCACTCTAAAGACCAGGGCCTCATCTACACCAAGCAGGATATTGCACTATGAAAGCGGTATATAAAAGGCAGGAGCCACACTGTTGCTTTGTAGTGGCATTGAAGTGCATTGACAACTGTTGGGTAGGGTGACCCTATGAAAAGGAGGACAGAGCTCCTGTATCTTTAACAGAGGTATCGAAAAGGGAATTGCAGCAGGTGTCATTTGTATATATGGAGAACCTGGTGAAATTTCCTCGTGATTAAACTTGCAAGAGCTATACTAGAGTGACCAGATTTAAAAGAGGGCAGGGCACCTGCAGCTTTCACTGTTGTGATGAAGAGGAAATTCCACCAGGTTCTCCATATATACAAATGGCACCCGCTGAAATTCCCTTTACAATACAACTGTTAAAGATACAGGAGCCCTGTCCTCCTTGTCATATGGTCACCCTACTGTTGGGTCCCATTGACACAAACTATATACCGCTTTCATAGTGCAATATCCTGCTTGGTGTAAATTAGGCCCAAGTGATGTAACGGCACGGTAGCAGCTTTCATAGAATGGAGCCCACCTCACCAGTTTTAATCACTGCTGTTACAAACATTTGACTCTCCAGCCCCGTCTGCTGCATCGGGAGAAAATGTGCCTTAGAAATCAGACCCTGTAAGCGGATTGCCACTTTTTGATGATGTGGACAGGGCTCAGTATTTGCACTCTGTTGTGTAAAAACACCTTGGCATTCTATGGCCTTAGCTAGACCTACCTTTTGCTCTGGGGCAGAGGAGGGGAGATCTTGCGTTGGGATTAACGCAAAATCTCTGCCCCATTTATTTTATTTATTTATTTATTTATTACATTTTTATACCGCCCAATAGCCGAAGCTCTCTGGGTGGATCACAAAAATTAAAACCATTTACACGTAAGGCGTGACAACCTCCTTTTCATATGGTCACCCTATTAAAACTAAAAAGAAAACATTTGCATATATATATATATATATATATATATATATAGGGTAACCCTATGAAAAGGAGGACAGGGCTCCTGTCTCTTTAACAGTTGCATAGAAAAGGGAATTTCAGCAGGTGTCATTTGTATATATGGCAAACCTGGTGAAATTTCCTCTTCATGACTACAGTTAAAGCTGCAGGAGCTATACTAGAGTGACCATTTTAAAAGAGGGCAGGGCACCTGCAGCTTTAACTATTGTGATGAAGAGGGAATTTCACCAGGTTCTCCATATATACAAATGACACCTGCAGAAATTCCCTTTTCATTACAACTGTTAAAGATACAGGAGCCCTGTCCTCCTTTCCATAGGGTCACCCTATTTAAAAGTAAATCAAAATCCCTCAAGACCTCCTCAAGGGTTAACATGTAGGGCCTTGTCCCGTGACTCACGCATAGCTCTATCCCACAACAGGATGACACAAGACCACAAAACATTTGTTTTTAAAGATACCAGGTCTGTGTGGGTTGGGATTTGCTTTCTGTCTGGGCAAAGCCCTCATCTGAGGCATCCAAGAGCTAAACAATAACTTTTTGTTGACTTACTCATAAGAGAGTTGACTGTCACGTCATGTTTAGTTTGATTTTAGGCATCACAAACACAAAACCAAAACTCTGGACTACTGAAGCCGCTAACTGAAAGCATTTTTGGAACATGGGGCGTGCCCCTTCCTAAACTTGTTCTACCACCTGGATCCCCCACCTTCTTGCAGACAATTAAGTGAATAATTAATCGATTAGAGCTCAAACAATTAGGGCACAATCTTATGCATGTTTAGAAGAAGAAGAAAGTCCTACAACTCCCATCATCCCCCAGGCAGCCTATGGGATCTGAGCTGGTGGTTACTAACCCAGAAAGAGATCTTGGGGTTATGGTGAACAGCTCAGTGAAAATGTCCACCCAGTGTGCAGCCACTGTAAAGAAGGAAAATTCCATGTTAGGCATTATAAAGAAAAGGAATTGAGAATAAAACTGCCAGTATCACACTGGCTTTATACAAATCTGTGGTATGACCACACTCAATATTGTGTACAGCTCTGGCACATTTTCCCTACGATGGAAGGTTACAACAGCTGGGATTGTTTAGCTTGGAAAAATGGAGGCTAAGGGGAGACGTGATGGAGGTGTGCAGAATGTGGATAGAGAGACATTTTTCCCTCTCCCGTAATACTAGATCCCAGTGGGGACATCCCATGAAACTGATTTGTGGGAGATTCAGGACAGATTAAAAAAAAATTTATTTATTTATTTATTAAATGTATGTGCCGCCCCATAGCCGAAGCTCTCTGGGCGGTTTACAAAAGTTAAAAACAGTGAACATTTAAAAGTATACAAAATTTAAAACCATCAAAAATATAAAAACAACAGTATAAAACAACAGTATCCATTTAAAGAACAACAGTTCTGGGGTCCATTAAAAAAAAAACTTAGCATATGTTGTTAAATGCCTGAGAGAAGAGAAAAGTCTTGACCCGGCACTGAAAAGATAACAATGTTGGCGCCAGGCGAGCCTCATTGGGGAGATCATTCCATAATTGGGGAGCCACCACTGAAAAGGCCCTCCCCCTTGTTGCCATCCTCCGAGCTTCCCTCAAAGTAGGCACTCGGAGGAGGACCTTAGATGTTGAGCGCAGTGTACGGGTGGGTTCATGTCGGGAGAGGCGTTCCGTCAGGTATTGTGGTCCCAAACCGTGTAAGGCTTTATAGGTTAAAACCAGCACCTTGAATTGGGCTTAGAAGGACTTCTTCACACAGCGCATAGTTAAATTATGACATTCACTACCACAAGATGTGGTGATGGCCACCAATTTGGATGGCTTTGAAAGGGGGTCGGATCAAATCCTGGAGAAGGCTATCAATTACTGCTAGTCCGCATGGCTATGCGCTACCTCCAGTATTAGAGGCAGTAAGCCTATATACACTAGTTGCTGGGGAACATGGGTGGGAGGGTGCTGTTGAACCATGTCTTGCTTGTGGTTCCTTGGTTGACAGCTGGTTGGCCATTGTGTGAGTACTGGACTAGACGGACCCTTGGTCTGATGCAGCATGGTTCTTCTTATGTTCTTGACATGCATAGGATTGTGCCCTTAGTTGATTAAGATTTCTTTAATTGGCTAACATCCGTATTCAACACCTCTTGGGGGTCTCACTTGGAAATCTACCCATTCTCGTACCATTCATCCCTCACACACATACATACATATAACATGCCCGCCCCCCCCAGGGGTAGCATCCATTTAGGAAGTTAGGATTTAATGCCATATATGTGCAAAGCTCTACATCAGTGGTTATCAACCTTTTTTGCTCCATTCCCCCCTTTCACCATTGTTCAGAATATAATTTCCCCCCTTCCCAACATAGTCTAACTCAAAAGGTGCATTCTAAATAATATGCATATAATATTGAAAAACTTTTATTTTTTCCTATGTTAGTCCCATTTAAAGGGGCAATGCAAAGTATGGCCCCTTTTACATTCTCAGCTCCCATGCTTTGCATTGCCCCTTTAAATGGGAAGCTTGAAACTTCTAGGATTTCGAAGTAGGGAGGGAAAAGAGAGCATTTTGCAGACGACAGAACACTTTTCTGGGACATTTTAAATAACGTGTTGGAAGACATAATCTACAAGACATCATACTTTGCTGAATAATGGTCCCAATTCCCCCCCGAACCCTAAAATTCTATCCCGGGGGGGGATTACCCCCTTGTTGAGAACCCATTTGTTGTTTATTCGTTCAGTTGCTTCTGACTCTTCGTGACTTCATGGACCAGCCCACGCCAGAGCTTTCTGTCGGCTGTCGCCACCCCTAGCTCCCCCAAGGTCAAGTCTGTCACCTCCAGAATATCATCCATCCATCTTGCCCTTGGCCGGCCCCTCTTCCTTTTGCCTTCCACTTTCCCTAGCATCAGCCTCTTCTCCAGGGTATCCTGTCTTCTCATTATGTGGCCAAAGTACTTCAGTTTTGCCTTTAATACCATTCCCTCAAGGGAGCAGTCTGGCTTTATTTCCTGGAGTATGGACTGGTTTGATCTTCTTGCAGTCCAAGGCACTCTCAGAATTTTCCTCCAACACCACAGTTCAAAAGCATCTATCTTCCTTCGCTCAGCTTTCCTTATGGTCCAGCTCTACATAAATTGTAAGAAACAAGATGGCCCCCTGCCCAGATTAGTTTGCTCCAAAAAGAAGGCAACCTGGCGTCATCCAGTTTTTTTGGAGTGCAATTCCCATAATCCCTGTCCATTGGCCATGATGGCTCAGGCTTATGCCAGTTGTAGTTCAAAGCATCTGGAAAGCCTTAGGGCTGCCTGACCCTAGTTTACGCTCTATACAATGTGGTCAATCTCCAGTCCAGCCTCGCCCAACCAGAAGTTTTGGACTTCAACTCCTATCAGCCCAAGCCACCAGGCCAATAGTCAGGAATCTTGGGAGTTGTAGTCCACCCCCTTTGGAGCTTGGGGAAGGGTGCGCTAGTCAATAATGTTTAGAGCAGTGGTTCCCAAACTTTTTCAGTTAACCGCCCCCTTGGTTCCACAAACTCATGCCCAGCGCCCCTTAACCTACACTATAAAAAATCATTATTCAGAATAGCGGTTTTCAACGACCCACTAAGGAAGATAATAACAATAAAATTCAAAACAGTAACAATTAATTGGATATTTATTCAAAATCCAAAGCACCCGCCGCAGGCGAGCACCTCTGTTTTGCAGCCGGCGTGGCGGGGCACACCAAGCAGGGTATGTCTCTTCATTACGGTTTTGGTGCTTTTGAAACATTTCAATTCACCATTAAAAGGACTCTTCTTAAACAGTATTAATACATGTGTGGATTCTTCCCCTATATAGCTTAGGACCAAACTACCTTCTCCAATGAAAAAGGTCCCTGGGTTTTAAGACCTTCTGGAGAGGCGGAAGGTTTTTTCCGGAAAGCTGAAAAAAAATGAAGAAAAAACGGATTACGGGATGTTTTATTTTAGCATGATAAAAATGTTTAAGACAAGGTGTGCAGATATTTACTTCTCCAAATGATTTCTAAAAACTGAACAGTATCAGATTATTACAATGTCTGTGCACAAAGGACAAGCAAGTCCTAGGTTGCAAACTGAGACTACAACTCTCACATGCAAGAGCAAGATGCATTTCTGCCTCTAGGGTGCAGCACTGCCATGGAAGCAGAGACTGAAACTGATACTGATAGCTATAGAAAATGAGTCTGATTAAATTTCATGCATATTCATTGAATCTTGGTGTCCCCCCCCCCATTTTTCTCAGTTTTTTATGGGAATGAGGGCTTTATGTCTTGACACTGGAGGACTAGTGGAGACATAAATAATTTTCTTTGTTACTAATGTTGGTGGTTTCTTCTGTTGTTTTTTTAAATTGTTTTTTGCCTGCTCCTCAGGTTCCTTACAGTTCAAGTGTTCCTAACAGTTCAGGAGCTTGTAGCTCCATTTGTTACCAAAAAAAAGTAAAAGTAAACTAAATTTGTAATAATTGTTTGAATACACTACTTTTAAATATACCAAATGTAATAATTTTATGCCAAACCAACTTGGACGTAATTACATTTTATGTTCCTAAAGTAGCAAAGTGACTTTCAATCTGTAAAAAGTGCTAATATTGCATTATTTCAATTTTTCCCAAAATTTCCGGGGTTTTTTCAAAAATCCAGGAAAAACCCGGGTTTTTTCCATGGCTTCAAAATTTCCAGAAATTTTGGGGCACACAGGCTTTCTGTCTCCGATACTGGAGGTAGCACATAGCCATCAGGTCTAGTAGCACATAGTTATTAAAGGGTTGTATCCAACGCTAATCAAACTTCAGTCCCATTCTTTTCAATGGGTTTATCCGAAGTAGCACTAACACTGGATACAACCCATCCAATGCTAGTCCTACATCTAGTAAACCCATTGAAATGGATGGGACATTGGATACAAACCTATGCCAGCTTTGAGCTGCTTCTTGGAAGCCTCTTGTGTGGGAGAGCCCACAACCTCCCTAGCTCATTGGTTCCATTGTTGTACTGCTCTAACAGTCAGGAAGTTTTTCCTGATGTCCAGCCGGAATCTGGCTTCCTGTAACTTGAGCCCATGATTCCATATCCAGCACTCTGAGAGAATCGAGAAGAGATCCCGGCCCTCCTCTGTGTGACAACTATTCAAGTCCTTGAAGAGTGCTATCATGTCTCTCCTCAGTCTTCTCTTCTCCAGGCTAAACATGCCCAGTTGTTTCAGTCTCTCTTCATAGAGCTTTGTTTCCAGACCCCTGATCATCCTCGTTGCCTAGGGTGACCATATGAAAAGGAGGACAAGGCTCCTGTATCTTTAACAGATGCATCGAAAAGGGAATTTCAGCAGGTGTCATTTGTATATATGGGGAACCTGGTGAAATTCTGTCTTCATCACAACAGTTAAAGGTGCAGGAGCTATACTAGAGTGACCATTTTAAAAGAGGGCAGGGCACCTGCAGCTTTCACTGTTGTGATGAAGAGGAAATTTCACCAGGTTCTCCACATATACAAATGACACCTGCTGAAATTTCCTCTTCAATACAACTATTAAAGATACAGGAGCCCGGTCCTCCTTTTCATATGGTCACCATATCGTTACCCTCCTCTGAACACGCTCCAGCTTGTCTGCATCCTTCTTGAAGAGCCGATGCAGAGAAGAAAGCAGAAGCAGCGGTGCGTCGGAGGAGGAGATGCAATGAGGTCCTGGCAGTGGCAACGACAGGCCACCAGCAGCTGCTCACTGTGACCCAGGCCTGCTCCTTCTCATGGCATCTTTGCAGCCATCAGGTCTAGTAGCACATAGCTATTAAAGGGTTGTATCCAATCCTAATCAGTTGCATTCTTTTTAATGGGTTTATCCTAAGTAGTACTAACACTGGATACAACCCATCCAATGTTAGTCCTACTTAGAGTAAACCCACTGAAATGGATGGGACATTTGATACAAACTTAAGCCTGCTTTGAGCAGGCATGCTGGACTATTCCCTGCAAATGACAACATGGAGGGAGAGGAATCATAGACCCATAGAATCATAGAATAGCAGAGTTGGAAGGGTCCTCTAAGGCCATCAAGTCCAACCCCTTGCTCAATGCAGGAATCCACCTTAAAGCATCTCTGACAGATGGCTGTCCAGCTGCTTCTTTCTAAAAAGGTTGAAATTCCTCTCCGAAGGCTTAATGACGGGAAGGGAGAGTTTTATGCTAAAATACACGGGTGGTTTTGGTATTCGGCCATCCCACCTCTGGAATGCTAAAACAGGTTGGATAACCCTACTGTGAGGTCAGCCAATAGGAGGAGACCGAGAGGCTGGGAGATTGTGGCTTGCCTGGGGGTTGGCTTGTGTTAACAGTAGGATTTGAATCAGGGACTTCCTGGTTCAAAGCTAACACACTTTGCCACTACACTGCATTACATTCAACCTTCTCCTTGTCAGCAAGACCGGAGACAATCACACAAAGACACACCCAACATGGATGTGCAACATTGCAATGACGAGAGACGGGCATAAACTCCAAAGCCCACGACAGCAACAGAATGAAAACAAGGAACAAAATGCTATCGAGCTTGTGATGGGCAACTGTTGTTCCACCAGTACACGAACCCAACTGAATCGGCAAGGAAATACCATGGAAAGAATGGCTTCAGTTTGTTAAAGTGAGACAAGGGCTAGATGGAACAACTATTAGGTGGATCCACAGTTGGCTACAGAATCGGACTCAAAGAATACTTATCAATGGAACCTTCTCAAACTGGGGAGAGGCAACGAGTGGGGTGCCGCAGGGCTCAGTCCTGGGCCCAGTGCTCTTCAACATTTTTATTAATGATTTGGACGAGGAGGTGCAGGGAACGCTGATCAAATTTGCAGATGACACAAAATTGGGTGGGATAGCTAATACCCTGGAAGGCAGAAACAAACTTCAAAGTGATCTTGATAGGCTGGAGTGCTGAGCGGAAAACAACAGAATGAAATTGAATAGAGATAAATGCCAAGTTCTACATCTAGGAAATAGAAACCAAATGCAGTGTTACAAGATGGGGGAAACGAGAGGGATCTTGGAATTGTTGTGGATCACAAGCTGAATATGGGCCAACAGTGCGATATGGCTGCAAGAAAGTCAAATGCTATTTTGGGCTGCATTAATAGAAGTATAGCTTCCAAATCGCGTGAGGTACTGGTTCCTCTCTATTAGGCCCTGGTTAGGCCTCATCTAGAGTATTGCGTCCAGTTCTGGGCTCCACAATTCAAGAAGGATGCAGACAAGCTGGAGCTTGTTCAGAAGAGGGCAACCAGGATCATCAGGGGTCTGGAAACAAAGCCCTATGAAGAGAGGCTGAAAGAACTGGGCATGTTTAGCCTGGAGAAGAGAAGATTGAGGGGGAGACAGGAGAGCACTCTTCAAATACTTGAAAGGTTGTCACACAGAGGAGGGCCAGGATCTCTTCCCGATCCTCCCAGAGTGCAGGACACGGAATAACGGGAAGCCAGATTCCAGCTGGACATCAGGAAAAACTTCCTGACTGTTAGAGCAGTACGGCAATGGAATCAGTTACCTAGGGAGGTTGTGGGCTCTCCCACACCAGAGGCCTTCAAGAGGCAGCTGGACAACCATCTATCAGGGATGTTTTAGGGTGGATTCCTGCATTGAGCAGGGGGTTGGACTCAATGGCCTTGTAGGTCCCTTCCAACTCTGCTATTCTATGATTCTAAGGCCATAAACTGGACCCGTTTTAGCAAATTTAAAGGCTCGTTACCAGCTCAAACTCTTATGTCAATAACCGGACTCATTTTTCTTCCCTGAAAATTTTCTAGTGCTTTCTTTTTCCATGGAAAATTTCCTACTTCATAAGTATATTAGTAACAATGAATACAATTGCAAATACAATTCGGGGGAAACATGTTAGTTTCAGAGTTGTAGATGAGTGATTGTCAGCACAGTTCTTTGTGTTGTGAAAATCTGTCAGTGTGTCAGCAGTTTTCAGTACCTCTGGGTGTATGTGTGTGTGTTTTCCTTAAATGTAACCAATGTAAGAGAAGTACATGTTATTTTCTTTTCTTTTTTTACAAGTATTCCAATTAATAAAAAACATAATAGAGCATTTAAATCACATTGGGTGTTTACTATTTCCCCCCTCAAGTATTTTAGGTCAAATATTTCTGGCATTTTGAGACAAAAACCTAACATGAGCTACTTTTTTTTTTTTAGATTTGTCGCTTACTAAACTAGGGTGACCATATGGAAAGGAGGACAGGGCTCCTTTGTCTTTAACAGTTGTCTAGAAAAGTGGATTTCAGCAGGTGTCCTTTGTATGCATGCAGCACCTGGTGAAATTCCCTCTTCATCACCACAGTTAAAGCTACAGGAGCTATACTAGAGCGACCAAATACAAAAGAGGGCAGGGCTCCTGCTGCTTTAATTGTGGTGATGGAAAAGTAATTTCACCAGGTGCTTCATGCATACGAAGGACACCTGCTGAAATTCCCTTTTCTAGACAACTGTTAAAGATATAGGAGCCGTCTTCCTTTCCATAGGGTCCCCCTAATTTTGCAAGCAACTTTGCGCACAGAACTGGGTTTTTTTTGTTTTTGCATGTGCTAATTTCACTCATGTGGGTCCAATTGATTTCTTTACTAACAGCCTCACCACTTCAAGGCAGCAGAGGTTAAAGCAGTGGTTCCCAAACTTTTTCAGGTATCTGCCCCCTTGGTTCCACAAACTCATGCCCAGCGCCCCCCCTACCCTACACTATAAAAATCATTATTCAGAATAGCAGTTTTCAACGACCCACTAAGGAAGATAATAATAACAAAATTCAAAAGAATAACAATTAATTGAATATTTATTCAAAATCCAATTACATTTTTTTAGTTTATTCAATTAAACATAATTGATGAACTTGATCCAGTGATATCATCTTTTCAAAGTCTGATAGTCATCTAGCAAGAATATTAGATATCACATTTAGTAACCAGGGTAGAGTACCTCACTAGTCTGTAAATTCTTAATGTGATGGATGAGCCTGATGAAGTGATACCACTTTCCCAATGTCTGGTTTAGAGTCACTTAACATGAGTCTTAAATCACCGCGCTTAGTAATCTGGAGTTGGTTTCTTTGCTTAGAGAGAAGTAGGCAGACCACACTAAAACCACATTCCACCAAACATGATGTTGGAAATGCAACCAGGAGCTTCTGAACCCCTCTCCATAGTGCAGGATAGCGATCAGAAATTGCCTTCTGTAACCAAAAGTCCTGATACGGAAAAGACCACCTCGAACGCCCCCCTGCCTCTTAGCGCCCCCTGCTGCCCCCTTGCCTCTTAACACCCCCTTATGCAATCCCACCACCCCCAAGGGAAACACTGGGCTAAAGCATCCCTCAGAGAGGCTTCCCCCAACCTCAGAGATCCATAGACCCTGCTGAGCCCGGGCAGATTTCACCAGCCGAGATGGACAAGGATCGAAGAACCATATGGTGGGCGGAATCCTTCCAAGCAGTTTGTCCACGTCTTCCTGTTGCTCAAACTGAGAAGTATCCATCATAACAAAACAAGATGGCCCAAGGGTCCCATCCTGCTCAGACGCAAAAACGGCATTCCACAAGGGAGAAAAGAATAAAGATGTCTAAACTGCCTTTCCTTCGGATGCCATTGTCCCCTGCCACCATAACACCCTCCTGACACTATGCTTATGATAGCACCACCCCACCAAGGCCATAGCTAGACCTAAGGTTTATCCCTGGATCGTCCAGGGGTCAAACCTGTTCATCTAGGTAACACACAGGGGATCCAATGCTCAGGCAGGGGCGAACCCTGGATAATCCCAGGATAAACCTTAGGTCTAGCTGTGGCCCAAGTCTCCCTCCCTCCTAAAGCCATCACAAATCACAGGCCACAAACACAGCAATACAACAGCTAAATAGGGTGACCCTACGGAAAGGAGGACAGGGCTCCTGTATCTTTTAACAGCTGTACAGAAAAGGGAATTTCAGCAGGTGTCCTTTGTATGCAATGCAGCACGTAGTGACATTCCCTCTTCATCACAACATCTAAAGCTGCAGGAGCCCTGCCCTCTTTGTATCTAGTCACTCTAGTATGGCTCCTGATACAATTCCTCAGCACTGGGTCACCTACGAAACAATCCATGCTAATCTGAGTATCAATCCATTTAAATATTGAACCGGCTTTTAAACCCCGTCAGTAACATAAAAACTCAGCTAGGAAGGCGTGTTGGATGCACAGAAGTAGCCCACACTAGCCTAGAAGGCAACATAGGCAAACTTATACTCATGTGTATATTAGACCCTCAATTGGGGTGGGGCTAATTAAATGTGTTTATGTCTTAAGTGTTCAGACTGTACAAAAGAGGGAATAACAGGGCTGTGAGATTACTGCAATGCCCTCTACATGGGGCTGCCTTTAAAGACAGTTCAAAAGCTGCAGTTTGTGCAAAGTGCTTGAAAGCAGCGACAAGGAAGTCAAAACACAGAACACCGATTCTGGTCCACTTGCACTGGCTGCCTGTATGTTTCAGGGCTTGATTCCAGGCACTGTTGCACTCAAGTTCTTCTTGTGGGTTTTTCTCCACAAAACCAGCCTCTTTGTGACCCCCTATGGAAGGCATGACCTGAAGAACCCCTGGCAGAAATAATTTAACACCTTGAACACGGCAGAGTGCCATCTGGCATAAGAACATAAGGAGAGCTATGCTGGATCAGACCAAGGCCTTAGCTAGACCTAAGGATTATCCCAGGCAAATGGAGGTGTCATCCCTGCCTGCTCCCGGGATCCCCTGTGTGTCATTTGGATGCACAGGGATGATCCCAGGATATAGGTCTGGTCTAGCCATAGCCCAAGAGTCCATCTAGTTCAGTGGTTCCCAAAGTGGGCGGTGGGATTGCATAGGGGGGGCGTTAAGAGGCAAGGGGATGGCAGGGGGGCGCTAAGAGCAAGGGGGCAGCAGGGGGGCGCTCGAGGTGGTCTTTTCCGAGAAGCACCTCTCCAGAAGGTCTTAAAACCCAGGGACATTTTTATGGGAGAAGGTAGTTTGGTCCCAAGCCATGTAGGGGAAGAATCCACACATGTATTAATACTGTTTAAGAGACCTTTTAATGGTGAATTG
The DNA here is from genome assembly GCF_023053635.1 of Elgaria multicarinata webbii. Lineage (NCBI taxonomy): Eukaryota > Metazoa > Chordata > Lepidosauria > Squamata > Anguidae > Elgaria > Elgaria multicarinata. The sequence continues at coordinate 213,217,031 of NC_086171.1, read as the reverse complement.
AAATGTTTCAAAAGCATCAAAACCGTAATGAAGAGACATACCCTGCTTGGTGTGCCCCGCCATGCCGGCTGCAAAATAGAAGCATTCGCTCTCTTTTCCCTCCCTCCCTCGGCAAGCCTGCGGCAGGTGCTTTGGATTTTGAATAAATATTAAATTAATTGTTACTGTTTTGCATTTTATTGTTATTATCTTCCTTAGTGGGTTGTTGAAAGCCGCTATTCTGAATAATGATTTTTATAGGGTAGGGTAGGGGGGCACTAGGCATGAGTTTGTGGAACCAAGGGGGTGGTGACCTGAAAAAGTTTGGGAACCACTGATCTAGTTCAACATTCTGTTCACACAGTGGCCAGCCAGCTGCCCATGGGAAACATGACATGAGTGCAACAGCAGCACCCCCACCCATGTTCCCCAGCAACTGGTGTATTTAAGCTTACTGCCTCTGATCCTAGAAGTAGCACACAACCATTAGTAGCCACTGATCTCCTCCAGGAATTTATCCAACCCTCCTTTTAAAGCCATCCAAACTGGTGGCCATCACTATGTCTTGTAGTAGCGAATTCCACAGTTTAACTAGGCACTCTGTGACTTTCACGATGAAGCAATTCATTGTGAATTTTGCAAAGGGGGCAAAGCTGATAAGGTGAAATTATTACTTAAGGGCTAAATTCCTTATGCCCGTTTTCCCCAACCTGATGCCCTCCAGATGTTTTGACCTACAACTCCCAGGATTTTTGACCATTGGTGATGCTGTCTGGGGCTGAAGGGAGTTGAAGTCCAAAACCTCTGGAAAGGACCTGGTCGGGAAAGGTTGCCCTATGTGTTTGAGCTGTCATCTGTTAAGGGAGTTTTGAGATCAATGGGGCAAATACTGGAAACAACAGAGGGGTAAAAGTAGGTTTCAGTCTGGTAGCAATCTTTTGCAGCAAAAGAAAATGAGACCCTCCTGGCACAGATGGGCAACTCTCAGCGGGGGGCATGGGAGGCATAAGGCTTATGTAGGGTGACCCTGTGAAAAAGAGGACAGGGCTCCTGTATCTTTAACAGTTGTATTGGAAAGGAAATTTCAGCAGGTGTCATTGGTATATATGGGGAACCTGGTGAAATTTCCTCTTCATCACAACAGTTGAAGCTGCAGGTGCCCTGCCCTCTTGTAAATCTAGTCATTCTAGTATAGCCCCTGCACCTTTAACTGCTGTGATGAAGAGGGAATTTCACCAGGTTCTCCATATATACAAATGACACCTGCTGAAATTCCCTTTTATTTTTTTATTTATTTATTACATTTTTATACCGCCCAATAGCCGAAGCTCTATGTTTTCTATGCAACAGTTTTCTATGCAACTGTTAAAGATACAGGAGCCCTGTCCTCTTTTTCATATGGTCACCCTAGGCTTATGACAACTTACACACTAACAAATATTTTGCAGCATCAGCTTCCATTGACTACAGCCCGTTTTGTCAGACAAAATAAATTTGAGCCAGCATAGCCTAAACCAGACATCCCTGACCTGCACTATGCTGGCTGGGCCTCCTGGGACCTGTAGTAGGGTGACCCTATGAAAAGGAGGACAGGGCTCCTGTATCTTTTAACAGTTGTATTGAAAAGGGAATTGCAGCAGGTGTCATTTGTATATATGGAGAACCTGTTGAAATTCCCTCTTCATCACCACAGTTAAAGCTGCAGGCGCCCTGCCCTCTTTTAAATCTGGTCACTATAGTATAGCTCCTACAGCTTTAACTGTGGTGATGAAGAGGCAATTTCACCAGGTTCTCCATATATACCAATGACACCTGCTGAAATTCCCTTTTCTATGCAACTGTTAAAGAGACAGGAGCCCTGTCCTCCTTTTCATAGGGTCACCCTACCTGTAGTCCAATACATCTGGAGGGATCCAGGTGAGGGAAGGCTAGGTTAAGTGGTTGGAGTGTCAAAGAAGATCTGGGAACAAGACGAGTAACTTATCCTTGATCCCTTTGACTAGCTTATTTCCTTTTCTTGAACGGCTGTATTTGAGAATCAGCGGATCAAGAGAACATACAACAGCTTTAAGGACAGACTGCTATAGATTTACAAATCACCACTGAACGTTTTCGGCTTCAAGAATTAACATAGGGCTAGCGGCCCCTGAAGCGTCTCTCAAACCAGACAACACAAATTTGGTATTAAGGAATATACAGAGCCCCCTCCATCCTTATACCAACTGACACTGCAGAGGCCACCAGTGAGGGAGGAAGCAGCAGCCAGGCACCTCTCCATCGTGCCTGGGTCCAACTCCAGCTGAGAGCCCCCTCCCTCCTGCTACCAACTGACACTGCAGAGGCCACCAGTGAGGGAGGAAGCAGCAGCCAGGCACCTCTCCATCGTGCCTGAGTCCAACTCCAGCTGAGAGCCCCCTCCCTCCTGCTACCAACTGACACTGCAGAGGCCACCAATGAGGGAGGAAGCAGCAGCCAGGCACCTCTCCATCATGCCTGGGTCCAACTCCAGCTGAGAGCCCCCTCCCTCCTGCTACCAACTGACACTGCAGAGGCCACCAGTGAGGGAGGAAGCAGCAGCCAGGCACCTCTCCATCGTGCCTGGGTCCAGCTCCAGCTGAGAGCCCCCTCCCTCCTGCTGCCAACTGTCAACTAACTGCTGATCTTTACAACTAAGATTGTAGTGCCTGAATTTGCTTTCCTTTTCCCCCTCCTCCTCCTCCCTCCCAATCCTCTTTCCTTTTGTGTCATGTCTTTTAGATTGTAAGCCTGTGGGCAGGGGCTGTCAAGAAATACTTTTGTAAGCTGCCGTGAGAGCCTTTTTTGGCTGAATGGCGGCATAAAAATGCTTAAATAAATAAAAATAAATAAATAAATAAAATTATGATAATACAGGTCACAAACATCCCTAAACATACACAAGTTATAATCAGTAAAAGTATAGAATACATTTTATTTGTCTATGGCACAAAGTCCGTTACAACCACAACAATAAAGCAAGGTGTCTATATGACAGCCTAAATACTTACAAACTCAGAGGGAGAGAATTCATATCAAAGAACCAAACTGAGATAAAAGGCTGAAATTTATACTGGTGAAAGAAAATTTTGGTGGTTCTTTTGAGCAGCTGCAGCAAACGTTGCAACCTTGATTGTAATCGCTTTACCATAATCTGATAACAGATCACAGATAATATCAGCAGTGGGCCAACCCGCTCTTGCTCTCAGGAGATCTCCCAAAAACCGATCCCTAGTATCTTTATACAAGGAGCAGTGTAACAAGTAATGTACTATGTCTTTCACCTCCCCTGCACCACAAATACATCTCCGCTGGGCGTATGGAAGCCCTTTATGCTTTCCTCTCCAGATAAGCTGTAGTATAATAGAAATAACAGCAAGCATATTGTTAACATAGCAAAAGCCACGTTCCTTTAAAACTAGCAGTTAATCAAAATTTCAAATTTACCTAAATGGAATGGTGGACAGAGCTGGCATAAGCACACTGGCGGGTTTCTCCTTCTCCCAGGATTTCTCTCTCAAACAGATCAAACCCTTGCATTTTATAACCCCGATGTTGATGACCTCATCCTAAGTTTCAGACCTGGTCATATCACTACCCCTAGTTCTACAAGTAAGGCGAACCAAATTATGCTTGATTATTATTATTATTATTATTATTATTATTATTATTATTATTATTAATTTATATAGCACCATCAATGTACATGGTGCTGTACAGAGTAAAACAGTAAATAGCAAGACCCTGCCGCATAGGCTTACATTCTAATAAAGTCATAATAAAACAATAAGGAAGGGAAGAGAATGCAAACAGGCACAGGGTAGGGTAAAACTAGCAGTATAAAGTCAGAACAAAATCAAGTTTTAAAAGCTTTAGGAAAAAGAAAAGTTTTTAGCTGAGCTTTAAAAGCTGCGATTGAACTTGTAGTTCTCAAATGTTCTGGAAGAGCGTTCCAGACGTAAGGGGCAGCCGAAGAAAATGGATGAAGCCGAGCAAGGGAAGTAGAGACCCTTGGGCAGGTGAGAAACATGGCATCAGAGGAGCGAAGAGCCCGAGTGGGGCAATAGTGTGAGATGAGAGAAGAGAGATAGGAAGGAGCTAGACAGTGAAAAGCTTTGTAGGTCAAGATGAGAAGTTTATATTGGATTCTGAGGTGAATTGGAAGCCAATGAAGAGATTTCAGCAGTGGAGTAACATGGTCAGAGCGGCAAGCCAAGAAGAGATCTTAGCAGCAGAGTGGTGAACAGAAACCAACGGACTGATGTGAGAAGAAGGAAGGCCAGAGAGAAGAAGGTTGCAGTAGTCCAACCGAGAAATAACCAATGCATGAACAAGAGTCTTGGCAGAAGAGACAGACAAAAATGTGGAGAATGTGGATTGGGAGAAATTTTTCCCACTCTCTCATAATACTAAAATCCGGGGTCATCCCATGAAGCTGATTGGTGGGAGATTCAGAGCAGATAAAAGGAGATACTTCTTCACACAGCTCTCCCACCCTAGGGGCCTTCAAGAGGCAGCTGGACAGCCTTCTGTCCGGGATGCTTTAGGGTGGATTCTTGCATTGAGCAGGGGGTTGGACTAGATGGCCTTATAGGCCCTTCCAACTCTGCTATTTACTGTTTTACTCTGTACAGCACCATGTACATTGATGGTGCTATATAAATAAATAAATAAATAAATAATAATAATAATAATACTATTCTATGATTCTAGTTAAACTATGGAATTTGCTACCAAAAGATGTGGTGACGGCCACCAATTTGGATGGCTTTAAAAGGGGGTTGGATTAATTCCTGGAGGAGAAGGTTATCAATGGCTACTAGCCCAGATGGCTATGTGTTATCCAGGGCTGTGGAGTCGGAGTCGTGGAGTCAGAAGCAATTCTTGGGTTACTGGATTCGGAGTCGATAAAAATGTACTGACTCCGACTCCAAATAAATTTAAATTGTATATAGAGTTGCGATATGTATATTCACTTGAATTTTATATTCAAATGATACTTTAATCTTGAAAAAGGTTTATGTTACTTATGCACCTGAGTTCATTTCTTTTAAAATGGTCATTTGTTAAGTTGTTTTAGGTGTTCAATTGCTTTTTACTTTTTTGTAGTTTTGACTTTGATATCAAAGTATATACTTTAGATTTTTTATTCTAAAAATCCTGATTTTCTTTTACAGTTTCTTATCCTATTACTTTATACTCAATGGTCTTTTGATAAACCGCCCAGAGAACTTCGGCTATGGGGCAATATAAATGCAATTAAATAAATAAATAAATAAAAACATAACCTCATTGTTTTCATTTTCAGGCTCCTTTAATAAATAAATAAATAAATAACAGAATGTCTTAGCTATAGCCTTTAGACCCGGACTTTAATAGGTTAGGGTTCTAAAAAGTTGCATGCTTGCAGTCGATGTAGGAAATATATAGGAAACTTATTTCCTTTATCAATATATAATTAAAGGAGTCGGAGTTGCTATGAATAAAGGAGTTGGAGGTTTTATGTGCTGACTCCACAGCCCTGGGCAGTATCAAAGGCAGTAAGCCTATATACCCCAGTTGCTGGGGAATGCTTATTTATTAAAATGTATTATTATTTATCAAATAATATCTCAGGGCAGTGTACATGGGTGGGAGGTTGCTGCTGCACTATGTCCTACTTGTGGGTTCTTGGTTGACAGCCTATCAGCCGCTGTGTTTTCAGAATGCTGGACTAGATGGACTAGATGGATTTGGAAATATAGCTTCCAAATCACGTGAGGTACTGGTTCCTCTCTATTCGGCCCTGGTTAGGCCTCATCTAGAGTATTGCATCCAGTTCTGGGCTCCACAATTCAAGAAGGACGCAGACAAGCTGGAGCGTGTTCAGAGGAGGGCAACCAGGATCATCAGGGGTCTGGAAATAAAGCCCTATGAAGTGAGACTGAAAGAACTGGGCATGTTTACCCTGGAGATTGAGGGGAGACATGATAGCACTCCTCAAATGCTTGAAAGGTTGTCACACAGAGGAGGGCCAGGATCTCTTCTCGATCCTCCCAGAGTGCAGGACACGGAATAACAGGCTCAAGTTAAAGGAAGCCAGATACCAGCTGGACATCAGGAAAAACTTCCTGACTGTTAGAGTAGTACGACAATGGAATCAGTTACCTAGGGAGGTTGTGGGCTCTCCCACACTAGAGGCCTTCAAGAGGCAGCTGAACAACCATCTGTCAGGGATGCTTTAGGGTGGATTCCTGCATTGAGCAGGGGGTTGGACTTGATGGCCTTGTAGGACCCTTCCAACTCTGCTGTTCTATGATTCTATGACCCTTGTTCTGATCCAGCATAGCTCTTCTTATGTTCTTACCACGTAACCCTAATAGGGCTTCATAGAATCACAGAATAGCAGAGTTGGAAAGGGCCTACAAGGCCATCGAGTCCAACCCCCTGCTCAATGCAGGAATCCACCCTAAAGCATCCTCCCAATGCAGCCAGGTTTAACCACTTACACCAGTAGCACCTAAATTTTAACTGTTTTTAACTTCTGTAAACCGCCCAGAGTGCTTCGGCTATGGGGCGGTATACAAATGCAATAAATAAATAAATAAATAAAGGTATCCCTCCTAAGCCAAGGAGCTGTCTGCTTCCAACCCTTAACCAACCCACATGTGTCAAATCTTCTTTGCCCCATATTCCTGGAATATTTCCCAGTACTCACAGTTAGCTCACAACACACACAAAACTAATCACATCTACCAAAAACAACTCTTTATCAATTTCATTCACTACTGCGTATATTCTGCTACAGGGGGACCCAGTCCAAATTCCCACTCCATCCTAAAACTTACTGGGCGACCTTAGGCTGGTCTGCCAGCCCTAACTAACCCACCTCGCAGGGTTGCCGTGACCAGCACGATCAATGATTTACGCTGCCTTAAGATTGCTCAGCAGCTACGACGAAAATGCACAAAATAAGTTAGTGGAAGTCATCTCTAAATAGTGAGGTTTATATGCCATGAATACAGAGCGAGGATTGCGGGGTGAAGAAGTGCAGGGGGCGGGGCGGGGATCATCCTTTTACAAAACCAAGCCAAGAAATTGCTCAGAAGCTTTTGTGCCCAGAAATGTGTGAAGTTTTCCCGGGTGTCACAAGCTTCTTCTTTTTCCTTTCTTTCTTTTTTCTTTTTGGCTGTTGATGCTCCGAACCAATCAGGTTCTGCAACCTCACTGTTGCTCATTTGGCTGCATGTAAACACAGCCGCTGGAGTCAAGGACCGCCGGGACCTGAACGCGCGCAAAGGTCCAAGGAGAAAGCACCGAGCCAGCCTTCCCAGGACCTTCTCCAACCGCTTTTTCCTTGCCCTGGTTTTGTCCCGGTGCACAAAAGCCCAACATTCACCGGAGTGGGCAGGTCAAGAAGCATCCACAGCCAGAGGGGAATGTCAAGGGAATTAGGGAAACACTTTCCTGGATGGCTAAACAGAAACTTCCCGAGGCCAAAAGGTCAGAACCGCCAGAGAGAGGGGGCTCGCCCTCCGACACAGCCACCAGCACCAGCGCTGCGCCCAAATGGGAAAGATGAGAAGAAGAAGCCCCCACCCGGGCATCCGTTGGCCAGGCCGCCTGGGGATTATGGGAGTTGTAGTCGAACGCATCTGGAACGCCCCAGGTTAGGGGAGGCTGGGTGAGGGACTCGCCTGGACGGTTTTGGGCAATCCGGCCGGCTGATCTCTTGCGCGCCTCTTTTCACAAAGCTCGAGTTACTCTTTCCTTCCCCGTCCCCCCATCCCTCGGCGCGGCAACATCTGCCAAAGCCCCCTTCCCTACTCGGAGCCCTCTCCGCTCAAGACGATCCGGATTGACTCTTGTAAAATCTTCGCTTGCCGCTCTCACCCCTTTGTCTTTACCTTTTGCAGGCGGGGGAGGGGGGCACCGCTGATCCTAGACCAGGGGGAGGATCCGGGGTACAGGGGGGAACCTCCAAAGTCCGAGCCAAAGCGGAGGCGGCAGCCTCCCCCTCCGTGGCCTCTCGCCGACCGTCCATCCCACCGCGGCCTGCGCTCGCCACGTGGAAAGTCCGGCTCTCCCCCCGGCCCGGAGACGCGGGCCAGGGCTCTCCGGGACACCGGCCCCCGAGCGTGATGACTTTGAAACACCAGCAAATCCGAGATCCGTCCCCAAAAGCGGGAGAGCTCGCCGACACTGCACCCCCCCCCCGGGGGATGGCTTCAGACGGCCGGCAAACCCGGGTTCCACGCGCGCAGGGAAAGGCGAGCTCCCTCCGACGCGCCCCCGCTTACCGTGGGACCTCGGCGAGCTTTTCCCCGGCCCTGCTCGGGATGGCCGCCGCCGCGCCTCCGCGTGGCCCAGCTGAGACGGCTGTTGGCGGGGACGAGACGCGGGGAGTCTTTAAAGCCCGGCTACGGTTTCGTTTCTCGGGGTCCTGGGCGGCCAAACCTATGGCAGCGCTTCTCGGAAATTACATCAGGCGATGCTCCAGCCCCAGGGAGGAGGAGGAGGAGCCGCCGCCGCGGCGGAGGGGCGGGCGGCGGGGCGCGCCGGGCAGGGCAGGGCCGCCTCCGCGATGGCTGCAGCAGCAGCGGCAACCCTGGATCTGCCCCGTGAGAGCACCCAGCCCGCCCCACAGCCACCCTCCACCCCGGCCGGGCCCAGCCCGCTCCGTTCTCGGGGCGCGTTGCTTCCTCGCCGTTGCCACGCCCGCCTCTGTTCTCCTCTCCCTCTTGAAAAGAATCTCAGGTGGCGGAAGCGGAGAGACTATTGGCTCCTTCAAGTTGCTGTTTGTTTGTTTATATTTGTTTGTTTGTTTATTTATTGCATTTATATCCCACTTTTTTTCCTCCAAGGAACCCAAGGCAGTGTACATCATCATCATCCTCTCCATTTTATCCTCACAACAACCCTGTGAGGTAGGTTGGGCTGGGAGTCTGTACCTGGCCCAAAGTCACCCAGTGGGTTTCCATGGCCGAGTGGGGGACTAAGAACGCGGATCTCCCGACTCCCAGTCCAACACTTTAGCCGCTACACCACACTGGTTGTTGGTGTTGTTGGGATGAGGCAACATTTATTTATTTATTTATTTATTTATTTATTTATTATTACACTTCTATACCGCTCCCATAGCCAGGGCTCTCTGGGCGGTTTACAGAAATTCTAAAATTGAGATAAAAACAAGTATACAAAATTTAAAACTCTAAAACACAGAACATATACACATAAAGCATTAAAAACCATTAAAAACTAAACATGTGGGTGATTAAGATGTGCCGCCATATGCCTGGGCAAAGAGGAAAGTCTTAACCTGGCGCTGGAAAGATAGCAGCGTTAGTGCCAGGCGAGCCTCGACAGGGAGATCATTCCATAGTCTAGGGGCCACCACCAAAAAGGCCCTATCCCTCGTTGCCACACTGTCATTGTAACCTCTGACTTTACGAAGAAACAACAACGAAACCTCTTGACAATTATTTCCTCTCCAAAACTGAGAATGGTGGATGAGGACGACGAAGAGCCTTGTGGCATCTTGAAGGCGAATGCATTTACTCTAGCACAGGTTTCCACGGACACTGTCTGCTTCATCAGATGCCTGAAATGGAATGCGGTCCACAAAAGTTTGCGCCAGAGTATGGCACGGAGAATGTGGATAGGAAAACGTTTTTCTCCCTCTCTCAAAATATTAGAATCTGGGGCCGTATCACGAAGCTGATTGGTGGGAGATTCAGGGCAGATAAAGGGAAGTGGTTCTTCATACAGTGCAGAGTTAAACTATGGAACGCACTACCACAAGATGTGATGGCCATCAGTCTGGATGGCTTTAAGAGGGGGTTGGATAAATTCCTGGAGGAGAAGGCTATCCATGGCTGGCTACTGGTCCTGATGGCTGTGTGCTAACTCCAGTATCAGAGGCAGTATGTCTATGTACACCAGTTGCTGGGGAACATGGGTGGGATGGTGCTGTTGCACCATGTCCTGCTTGTTCATCCTTGGCCAATGGCTGGTTGGCCACTGTTTGAACAGAGTACTGGACTAGATGGGCCCTTGGTCTGATCCAGCTTGGCTCTTCTGATGTTCTTAATATATTTGAGAACTCTTAAAGTACCACAAGATTCTTTGTGTTTGTGTCAACAGACTAGCAGGGCTATTCCTCTGGAAATAGTGTATAACGTTGCAGATTGTTTTGACATTAAATAACTGACAAATAAAACCCACCTTTCAATGAAATCCTTTGTTGGTATTCCTCCTTTAAACCCGTCGGGTTTTTTTTGTCAACAGAGCAACTCTTCACACTCGGGAGCCATGGTGGGCAAAAAGTAAATTGCCAGATGTTTTAGACTTCACCTCCCACCGTTCCTGTCCATTGGCCATGCTGCCAGGGGCTTCTGGGAGTTGAAGTCCCAAAGTCTTCTTTGGGACTTCTACCTTCTGTCCATCCCTGTTCTAGAGAACCAGTCCCATCACAGAGGGAACAGTAGAAGACTTTGAGAAGGCTGCAGTGCACTTCTAGCAGTAGTTAACAAACATGTTATGATCCAAAATCTTCCTCCAGAATTTTTTTTTTTTTTTTTTTAGGTAGACAAGGAACACTGTTTCTTCATTTTAAGGAAGAACATTTAACAATCATAACCCTTTATTCAGAATGCCTTTTGTTCTCCTTTTATCCATCCTGCATAGCAGGTGTAGGAGAAACCTATGGCCCTCTAGATGGTGTGGAACTGCGACATCCATCAGTCCTTGCCAATGGCTGGGGCTGATGGGAGTTGGAGTTCAACAACATCTGGAGGACAACCATGGAGGACCCTACTACTGGAAGGACATGGAAGGGGCCATTAGTCACTACAGGATATTTCAATATATGTTTCTGAGCCCAATTCAAGGTGCTGGTTTTAACCTATAAAGCCTTACATGGCTTGAGATTGCAAAGGAGAACAGATAGACTGTGCTGGGCAGAGGACAAATGGGTGATGTGGTTGGCTTGATATTGATATGTACAAATTCTAACTGATAAAGAACCTTAGCCGGGTCACCTGGAGGCCAAGGGAGGGGTGAAGCAGAGATCACAATGGTAGTTCTATTCTAGTATTATTATGCGCCAAGTCTGAATGACAAAGAGTCCTGGCCAACCACCTGGAGAGGGAAGGAAGGTCAGCCATTCACCTCCGAGGACAAAGAGGGAGTGACACAAAGGTACCACCTGGAGGTGGGGGCGAAATGAAACTAGGGAAAAGGTTTATAGCTGAGGACCCAACCCAAACTTGTCTTTGCCAAAGTATGCGGAGAGAACCATGGCGAAAGGGGCAAGGCCCTACCTGCAAGTAGGTAGCATCAGTTAAGGTTTTATTGCTTTATACGTTACTGGGTTTTTATGCTATGCATGTTTTCAAGTTACTCTTAACTATTCTTCTCATGTATTTACCCTACCCTTAGTCTTAATAAAGTCTTCTGCTTCACAATCTGTGGGCCCTCTTTGTCTTGGCTTGGGTCCGTGCTAAATCCGGTGTTAACAGGTCACAGGAAAACCTGCTCAGTCTTTACAGAGACCACAATACCTGACGGAACGCCCCTCCCAACATGAACCTACCTGTACACTACGCTCAACGTCTAAGGTCCTCCTCCAGGTGCCTACTCCAAGGGAAGCTCGAAGGATGGCAACAAGGAAGAGGGCCTTCTCGGTGGTGGCCCCCCAATTCTGGAATAATCTCCCCAACGAGGCTCGCCTGGCCCCAACATTGTTATCTTTTTGGTGCCTGGTCAAGACTTTTCTCTTCTCCCAGGCATTTAACAGCATACGTTGAGCTTTCGAACTGACCCCAGATCAATATCCATATAAACGGATATTGTCTTTGTATATTACCTGTTTTATGTTTTTAAATTGTGTATATTACCTGTTTTATATTCTTACGGGTTTTAAAATTTTGTATACCTGTTTTTCTTAAATGTTCAGTGTTTTTAATCTTTGTAAACCTCCCAAAGAGCTTTGGCTATGAGGCAGTATATAAATGTAATAATAATTATTTATTTATTTATTTATTTATTTATTTATTGCACTTATATACCGCTCCCATAGCCGGGGGCTCTCTGGGTGGTTTACAGAAATTCTAAAATTAAGATAAATTTATTTATTTATTTATTTATTACATTTTTATACCACCCAATAGCCGAAGCTCTCTGGGCGGTTCACAAAAATTAAAACCATCATAAAACAACCAACAAGTTAAAAATACAAATACAAAATACAATATAAAAAGCACAACCAGGATAAAACCACGCAGCACAATTGATATAAGGTTAAAATACAGAGTTAAAACAGTATAATTTAAATTTGAGTTAAAATTAAGTATTAAAATACTGAGTGAATAAAAAGGTCTTCAGCTGGCGACGAAAGGAGTACAGTGTAGGAGCCAGGCGGACCTCTCTGGGGAGCTCATTCCACAACCGGGGTGCCACAGCGGAGAAAGCCCTCCTTTGTAAAAACAAGTATACAAAATTTAAAATTCTAAAACATAGAACATACACACTTAAAGCATTAAAAACCGTTAAAAAACTAAACATGTGGGTGATTAGGATGTGCCGCCATATGCCTGGGCAAAGAGGAAAGTCTTAACCTGGCACCAGAAAGATAGCAGCGTTGGTGCCAGGCGAGCCTCGTCAGGGAGATCATTCCATAGTCTGGGGGCCACCACCGAAAAGGCCCTGTCCCTAGTTGCCACACTCCAAGCCTCTCTCGGAGTAGGCACCCGGAGGAGGACCTTAGATGTTGAACGTAGTGACCGGGCATATTCACGTCGGGAGAGGCGTTCCGTCAGGTATTGTGGTCCCAAGCCGTGTAAGGCTTTATAGGTCAAAACCAGCACCTTGAATTGGGCTCGGAAACATGCAGGCAGCCAGAATAATAATAATAATAATAATAATAATAATAATAATAATAATAATAATAGTCAGAGTTGACTTTATCACTGCTCTTAAGGTTGGAACAAGCTACCAGCCAACTGTGGCTCCCATAATACTAGAACTCAACAGGTCATCCCATAAAGCTGATTGGTGGGAGATTCAAGACAGATAAAAGGAGATACTTCTTTACCAATTTGGATGGCTTTAAAAGGGGTTTGGATAAATTCCTGTGGGAGAAGGCTATCAATGGCTACCAGTCCTGATGGATAAATGCAACCTCCAGTTTCAAAGGCAGTAAGCCTATATACACCCGTTGCTGTGGAAGATGGATGGGAGGGTGCTGTGGTACCACGTTCTGCTTGTGGGTCCCTGGTCAACAGCCCTTTGGCCACTGTATAAACAGAATGCTGTACTAGGTGGACCCTTGGTCTGATCCAGCAGTATGTGCACAAAGTGATGTGTGATTAAAATGTTTAAATTAAATGTTTAATGAAACCTTAGTTTTCAAGTCAGCTAACAAAACGATCTAAAATCCATACAAAAAAATTAATGAGTAAAACAAACAAAACCAACCAGACAGCAGCAACTTTTAGAGCAAAAACAGCAGGTGCAAAACACCCCCCTGAAGTTTCAAGTGCACCCAAGTAAATAAGAAAGTATTTTAAATGATCCTAGACTCTATGAAAAGCTGGTGAGAATTGCAGTCGAAGGCTTTCGGCTGGGGTGCCACCAATGAGACATGGAAGAGTTGGATGGTTTCAGTGGTCAAGCAAAACTTTGGTGTGTGTGTTGTTGTTTTTAAAAAAGATAGATCATGTTATACACAACACACACAGAGAGAGCAGTGAGGCAGGTCAGGAGGATGGCTTGTTGATGGTGATTGAATGAGCAGGGATTTCTTCTGAATTTTGAGGACAGGAAATCAACATTCTGAATCTGATAAAACTTTTGCATGGACCCCTGGATTTGAGTGGTCACTTTTGATGTGGTGGCTGAGATACAGCTGTCAGACATCACGAGATCAGTATTTAGTGCAGATCCAAACCTTTTCATTCTGTCCTCTTTCTCTCCGCTGGATGAATTCTTCTCTTTGTATTATGTTCTCATTCCTCTCCAGAAGTGAAATCATCACAAGCTGAGCTGTTTCCCTTCATAATCGTTTTCACTTTCTATTGCTTCATGACGTTTTCAAACTATTGCAAGGTATGTCGTGCAGCAGGAAGTGTCAAAGCCTGATGCAAGAAAGCTTTGGACTGAACACAAACTCTTAAAAACAAAACGAAAACAACACCGGTGTATCTTCAAAGGTATTATAAGCACTATTCACTAAACGGATTTTTCTCCTTCCTAGAGATTTAGGTAAAGTCCTCTGCTACTATGATTATCTATTGAATTGCATTTATATTTTGCTTTTCCTCCAAAGTGCTCAAGGCAAAACTTTGGAGCAGAGCACCCCATGCCACAGAATGAGCAGCGGAGTGCCCAAATTTTAAAGTAAATGAAGTAATACATAGTACCATCTAAACAGTGGAGGCTGGTGGCTCTGAAGTCAGTGGGGCAGTGCATCCATTCCGGGTTTCAGTCAGAACCAGTCAGAACTCTAAAGGACCTCTCCAAAATTGGGTGGGATAGCTAATACCCTGGAAGACAGAAACAAACTTCAAAGTGATCTTGATAGGCTGGAGTGCTGGGCTGAAAACAACAGGATGAAATTTAATTGGGATAAAGGCCAAGTTCTACATTTAGGAAATAGAAACCAAAGGCACAGTTACAAGATGGGGGGATACTTGGCTCAGCAATACTACAAACGAGAAGGATCTTGGAATTGTTGTAGATCACAAGCTTAATATGAGCCAACAGTGTGATATCGCTGCAAGAAAGGATCAATACTACAAACGAGAAGAATACTACAAACGAGATTCCAGCTGGACATCAGGAAAAACTTCCTGACTGTTAGAGCAGTACAACAATGGAATCAGTTACCTAGGGAGGTTGTGGGCTCTCCCAAACTAGGGGCATTAAAGAGGCAGCTGGACAAGCATCTGTCAGGGATGCTTTAGGGTGGATTCCTGCATTGAGCAGGGGGTTGGACTAGATGGCAATGTAGGCCCCTTCCAACTCTGCTATTCAATGATTCTATGATGCTATGGAATTGTTGTAGATCGCAAGGTGAATATGAGCCAACAGTGCGATATGGCTGCAAGAAAGGCAAATGCTATTTTGGGCTGCATTAATAGAAGTATAGCTTCCAAATCGCGTGAGGTACTGGTTCCTCTCTATTCGGCCCTGGTTAGGCCTCGTCTAGAGCATTGCGTCCAGTTCCGGGCTCCACAATTCAAGAAGGACGCAGACAAGCTGGAGCGTGTTCAGAGGAGGGCAACCAGGATGATCAGGGGTCTGGAAACAAAGCCCTATGAGGAGAGGCTGAAAGAACTGGGCATGTTTAGCCTGGAGAAGAGAAGATTGAGGGGAGACATGAGAGCACTCTTCAAGTACGTGAAAGGTTGTCACACAGAGGAGGGCCAGGATCTCTTCTCGATCCTCCCAGAGTGCAGGACATGGAACAATGGGCTCAAGTTAAAGGAAGCCAGATTCCAGCTGGATATCAGGAAAAACTTCCTGACTGTTAGAGTAGTACAACAATGGAATCAGTTACCTAGGGAGGTTGTGGGCTCTCCCACAGTAGAGGCCTTCAAGAGGCAGCTGGACAACCATCTGTCAGGGAAGCTTTAGGGTGGATTCCTGCATTGAGCAGGGGGTTGGACTCGATGGCCTTGTAGGCCCCTTCCAACTCTGCTATTCTATGATTCTAAAGTGCTTCAACAGCTCCTTTAGAGTTCTGACTGAAAGCCAGAGCAGATTCAGCTTCCCAAACAAGGGAGATTTACAACATGATCTGAAGGCTGTGTACTCTGAGAAGTCAGTGTGCTTAAGATTGCATCCTTGGTTTCTTCTCTCTGTGCTTAAATTCCTCAGCAATTTGTCACTACTGTTTGACCAAAGCTTAAATGAAAGCCAAAGAGGAGAAGAAAAAAACGTAGACAAACATCTTAATATTTGCATTCACTCCTAAATATGTAATAAAAGCAAACACCGTAAGATGCTTTATACTGCTGTGGTGGCTTAAAGCTGAACAGTAGACTTAAATATTAAAACATATTGATTTGTAAATATTAGATAGATAGACTTGGGTTTTGTTTGAAGATATTATATCTCAGACTCCCATTTGTCCTCTTTTACAGAGGAGAGGACAGTCCTCCATGAGAAAGGCTATCAGAGAACAAACAGTTCTCTATCTGACCAATTCCAGTTTAAAGATAAGGGCTGCGTTCGGATGACACAACAGCCAACCCTGTGTTAATAGTCCACTCCACGGGTGACTATTAGCACATCGCTTTGGGGAAGGCAATTTCCTGACTGTTAGAGCAGTACAACAATGGAACCAGTTCCCTAGGGAGGTTGTGGGCTCTCCCACACTAGAGGCCTTCAAGAGGCAGCTGGACAAGCATCTGTCGGGGATGCTTTAGGGTGGATTCCTGCATTGAGCAGGGGGTTGGACTCGATGGCCTTGTAGGCCCCTTCCAACTCTGCTATTCTATGATTCTATGATAGCACTCTTGAAATACTTGAAAGGTTGTCTCACAGAGGAGGGCCAGGATCGCTTCTCGATCATCCCACAGTGCAGGACACGGAATAACAGGCTCAAGTTACAGGAAGCCAGATTCCAGCTGGACATCAGGAAAAACTTCCTGACTGTTAGAGCAGTACGACAATGGAACAAGTTACCTAGGGAGGTTGTGGGCTCTCCCACGCTAGAGGCTTTCAAGAGGCAGCTGGACAACCATCTGTCAAGTATGCTTTAGGGTGGATTCCTGCATTGAGCAGGGGGTTGGACTCGATGGCCTTGTAGGCCCCTTCCAACTCTGCTATTCTATGATTCTATGATAGCACTCTTGAAATACTTGAAAGGTTGTCACACAGAGGAGGGCCAGGATCGCTTCTCGATCATCCCAGAGTGCAGGACACGGAATAACAGGCTCAAGTTACAGGAAGCCAGATTCCAGCTGGACATCAGGAAAAACTTCCTGACTGTTAGAGCAGTACGACAATGGAACCAGTTCCCTAGGGAGGTCGTGGGCTTTCCCACGCTAGAGACATTCAAAATGCAGCTGGACAGCTACCTGTCAGGGATGCTTTAGGGTGGATTCCTGCATTGAGCAGGGGGTTGGACTCGATGGCCTTATAGGCCCCTTCCAACTCTGCTATTCTATGATTCCCCATGGGGACTGTATCATGCACACCAGACTCATTTTCCATTCCCAAACTTTAGGAGCACATTGACAGAACCTCTTACAGATCACGAAAGTTTTTCAATCCACAACAACTACCTCTTCTCACTTGAGAAGTCAGATAGGATCTAGTCCATTTGACCTCTAGGGCTTTTCCTAATCACAGTTCCTTCCCCCTTACTCTTTTGTGCGTTTTGTTTCCTTCGCTACCTGCAAGTCAACATTCCGCTGACAGTCGCCAACCTGCCTTCCTGAACCTGATGCCTTCTAGACCTGTTGGATGGCAACTCACACCACGTGTCTATGTTTGTGTGTTGCCGTACCTCCTCTGGCAACACTCTTACAGGACCCAATAACGCCATCCACAATCTCAGAAGATACTGCTGGTTTTATGCTTCTTTTTATGTTTTTAAACTTTGTATATTTGTTTTTAATGTTTACTGTTTTTAACTTTTGTAAACCGCCCAGAGAACTACGGCTATGGGGCGGGATATAAATGCAATAAATAAATAAATAAATAAATAAATAATAAACAAATCTGTCTAAATCGACACAGATTTGACATAAGGAAAGGGAACATGTCCGCCGGCCAGGAAACTTTGTGAATGACCTTTTGGCTTTTCTTGAACAACAGAATTTCAAAGACCAATGTGAAATTGTTGGAGTACAATTCATCAAGAGACTCAATTCTTATTTCTTGTGATTTGGAGGTTGCCCTAAGATGATCGTAGGGTCCGGCCACTGCGGGGCAAATACGCCGTATAGACAGCCCTTTGATATCAATCGGCTCAGCATTGCATGATCTCCGTGAGATCACCCAACTACGTTTTGTGAATGGCAGCTGTTAACAGAGTCATCACTGCCTGTCCTTTTTTGCATTTGAACCATCTCTAACAACACAGTTTACATCACCCCTCTCGATATTATTTACAGTGGTCATTCACAGTGCAGTTGTTGCTGACAGCACAAACACCCTGGCGCTAAGTAAACCAATTAACACATGTAGTGTTGTTGTTTTAAAAAATCCTTTATCCCTCTTCAAGCCTCTGGCTACAATTCATCAACGTATTAAGAACATCAGAAGTGCCCTGCGGGATCAGACCAAAGGTCCATCTAGTCCAGCATTCTGTTCATACAGTGGCCAACCAGCCATCAGCCAGGGATGAACAAGCAGGACATGGTGCAACAGCACCCTCCCACCCATGTTCCCCAGCAACTGGGGCACACAGGCTTATTGCCATGAATACTGGAGATAGCACACACAGCCATTAGGGCTAGTAGCCATTGATAGCCTTCGCCTCTAGGAATTGATTCAACCCCCATTTGAAGCCATCCAGATTGGTGGCCATCGCTACATTTTGTGGCAGTGAGTTCCATAATTTAACTATGCGCTGTGTGAAGAAGTCCTTCCTTTTGTTTGTCCTGGATCTCCCACCAATCAGTTTCCTGGGATGACCCTTTGGTTTCTAATATTTTGAGAGAGGGAGAAAAATGTCTCCCTGTCCACATTCTCCACACCATGCATCATTTTGTACACCTCTATCATGTCTCCCCTTGCTCTCCTTTTTTTCCAAGCTAAACAATCCCAGTTGATGTAACCTTCCCTCGCAGGGGAGATGCTCCAGCCCCTTGATCATTTGAGTTGCCCTTTTCTGCACTTTTTCCAGCTCTATAATATCCTTTTTTAGGTGTGGTGACCAGAACTGTACACAGTATTCTAAGTGTGGTCGCACCATAGATTTGTATAAGGGCAGTATGATTTTGGCCATTTTATTCTCAATTCCTTTTTTTATAACGCCTAACATGGAGTTTGCCTTCTTTACAGCGACCACACCCTGGGTGGACATTTTCATCGAGCTGTCCACCACAATCCCAAGATCTCTTTCTTTTTCGGTCACCGCCAGCTCAGATCCCATTAGGTTATACTTGAAGTTGGGTTTTTTTGCCTCCAACGTACATCACCTTACACTTGCTTACGTGGAACCACATCTGCCATTTGGACGCCTGCTCTCCCTGCTTGGAGAGACAACATTCCCTCGCTCCAATCTTTTTTTGCTGCTCCACAGTGGAGTCCAGGTCCGGGCCCGATTCAAAGTGCTGGTATTAACATTTAAAGCCCTAAACGGCTTGGGACCAGGCTATCTGAAGGAACACCTCCTCCCGTATGTACCTGCCTGGACCCTAAGGTCATCCTCAGGGGTCCTTCTCCGTGAGCCCCTGCCAAAGGAAGTGAGGCAGGTGGCTACCAGGAGGAGGGCCTTCTCTGCTGTGGCACCCTGGCTGTGGAATGAGCTCCCTAAGGAGGTTTGCTTGGCACCTACATTATATGCTTTTAGATGCCAGGTGAAGACCTTTTTATTCTCCCAGCATGTCTATAAATTTTAACTTGGTGTTTTAAATTTGTAATTTTGCATTGCTGCTGTTTTGATCTGGTTGAGCTTTTATATTGTATTTTATATTATGGTTTTATACTGTTGTTTTATACTTTGAATGTTTTTAATTTTTGTGAACCACCCAGAGAGCTCCGGCTATTGGGCGGTATAGAAATCTAATAAATAAATAAACTTTCAGATCAGTGGCAAAGTCCGGGGAGGGGGCGGGGGGGCTGAAATGTTCTCCCCATTGGTTCTAAATATTAGACAGACAGACCAAAAGATTTGATTACAACCATGGATCTGAACACTGCGATATGGCTTGCCGTTGTTTCTATCCCGTGGCTTGGCCTTTTTCTTGCATTCTGCTTTGGACACTGAAATGCCGCCTCAAGTTTTAAAGTATAAATAAATAAATGAAATCCTTTCAATAACCAGTAATGTAGACCAAGATCATTGTTCCCTCCTGCCCTCTTTGTAGCACAGGTGTGTGTAGAGGAAAGTAAGGTTGAGGGGGTTGCCAAGGCAGCACTCCATGTATGCAAAACACAGCCAAAGCAGGAGTCCGTTCAGACAAATAGAATAAATGCCTAGCTCAAAAGCACAGAGATAACGTGTCTAAGAGACACACCTACCACCCCTCTAGACAAAGAGGAGGGGAAAAAAACAACCCAGAAAGAACTACCTCTTTATGATGAGAAAAGGAAGCTCCACGTTTCAACACACACACAAATTGCAACACACCGTTGTGTTGCTCAGGGACCAGGAAGCACAATGTTAAGACACAAATGCTGAGAATTGTAATGGAGGCACCCAGGCACGGACAAACCCTCAGCAGTGATCAAGAGTCACTCTGTACATTTGAGGGTAGCTGACATGACACCCAGGGACACCAGAGTCCCCACGGATTTCTCTCATGGCACCTGTCAGGTTCCCTCCCCATGGCCGTCCACAGGAAGGGGCAACAGGGGTGTTGCTCCTCCCGTGAATGAGCCAGGTTTTCATTTAAAAAAAGAACGCAAGTCTTTAGCCCTTGTAGAACCCGAGGGATGAGGCAAGATGTACAGCCACTATCCTGCCTATGTGTTTTGTGAAAAAAATGGCCTGCTCCTGCCTTTAAGTGTTTTTAGCTAATGAATGTTGTGTTTCTCAAAAAACTCCTGCTTTTGATGGGAGGCAAATGAAGAGGCCTGCTAGGTAATCCACAAAGCTTTTATTAAGCAGCAAACATCTCTTCTATCTGAAGAGAGTCTAATCTCTAGGAAACTTCCCCCTAGGCAAAACTATGCAAACTAAGTGAGACAATTGTCTGATCAAGGAGAACAGTAAGCCCTTTCCCAACCGCCAGTAACTTCAGAGAGCCTGGTGTGGAGGCAGGTTCTGGTGCAATCCTAGTCTGACCGACTTTCTCACACCTTCCTTCCACTCTGTGCGTTTTAGCTTCCGGCGGACCCTAGCATCAGCTAGCTTGTCGGGGTGCTCTCCTCCAGAAGAAAGCTCACTTCCCACTGAGTGTGTAGGATTTGGCCTTGAGGAGATAAGCTCTGGAGAGGGCTGACTCCCAGCTGGGGAATTGCCTGTGAGAGCTTCCTCTCCCACTAGTATGGGCTGGCTGGTATCTGGCGCTGCCTCCTCTAGTTCTGAATCTGATTCTGATTGATTACCTGAAACACCTTCTCCCAAAACAGGGGCAGTACGGTTAGACATGACAATGAATGAAGCCATAGCAATGCTTAACACACCCACTGCTTGGGTGTATTAACCCTTTATGGGTGTGTTAAACTTTTTTTGGGGGGGGGTCTTCCCTGTTAGGAAGGAATTGCAACCTCATTATTAATAACAAGCAATTTAGAAATCCAGGTGTTTAGTGTATCTGAGATTGGGCAGTGGTGTGTATACCCCCACCCAAAAAAGGGGGGATGCCAGCAAAGCCAGGGGTTAATGATCTTTCTAACCCAGGTCTTGTTAATATATATTTTTCCTTGAGTCTATAAGCATTTTAAAAAATGTATTTTATCAGCTTAGGATGATATACCAACTACGCCCTTATCTGGACAGAGATAGCCGAACTACAGTTATCCATGCTCTGATAACCTCTCGTTTGGATTGTTGTTGTTTATTCGTTCAGTCGCTTCCGACTCTTCGTGATTTCATGGACCAGCCCACGCCAGAGCTTTCTGTCAGCTGTTGCCACCCCCAGCTCCCCCAAGGTAGTAGATCTGGTGGTGATCTGATGTGAAGTGGCCCATTCCAGTCCATTTCAACAATGCGTTATACGTGGGGCTGCCTTTGAAAACGGTCCGGAAACTTCAACTGGTACAAAACCGGGCAGCCCGTTTACTAACAGGGACTGGGCGGCGAGATCACATTACGCCAGTCCTTTTACAACTTCATTGGCTGCCAGTCCAGGTCCGGGCCCGATTCAAAGTGCTGGTATTGACATTTAAAGCCCTAAACAGTTTGGGGCCAGGTTATTTGAAGGAACGCCTCCTCCCGTATGTACCTGCCCGGACCTTAAGATCATCTACAGGGGCCCTTCTCCGTGAGCCCCTGCCAAAGGAAGTGAGGCAGGTGGCTACTAGGAGGAGGGCTTTCTCCGCTGTGGCACCCCGGTTGTGGAATGAGCTCCCCAGAGAGGTCCGCCTGGCGCCTACACTGTACTGCTTTCGTCGCCAGCTGAAGACCTTTTGATTCTCTCTGTATTTTAACACTTAATTTTAACTTAAATTTAAATTTTACTGTTCTAACTCTGTATTTTAATCTTATATCAATTTTTGCTGCATGGTTTTATCCTGGTTGTGCTTTTTATACTGTATTTTGTATTTGTGCTTTTAACCTGTTGGTTGTTTTATTATGGTTTTAATTTTTGTGAACCGCCCAGAGAGCTTCAGCTATTGCGCAGTATAAAAATGTAATAAATAAATAAATAAATGACAATGTGTGTAGATAAAGTTCATGACTATCATGTCCATATTGCAGGAGACAGGGCTGTGAGTGAGAAAGTGTGAGTTACACCAGTCCTGCAAAGTAAGCCAGTGTTATTCCGATTTGGGGGTGAGGTGGAGGATAGAGTAGTGCAAGACAACTCTGCCGTGTACTCTAGTGTTGTTATCCTGTCTCCCTGTGCGTTGGTCTCTTTAGGGAAAAACTGATAGTAGCAGCAATGCAATTTGCTAAGGGCTAGAGGGGGGTTGACCCTGGACAGCTGCAGGACTTAAGTTTTCAGGAAATACCTGATGGAACGCCTCTCCCAACATGAACCTACCCGTACACTGCGCTCAACATCTAAGGTCCTCCTCCGAGTGCCTACTCCGAGGGAAGCTCAGAGGATGGCAACAAGGGAGAGGGCCTTCTCGGTGGTGGCCCCCCGACTGTGGAATGATCTCCCCAATGAGGCTCGCCTGGCGCTAACATTGTTATCTTTTTGGCGCCAGGTCAAGACCTTTCTTTTCTCCCAGGCATTGAACCGCATTTAACATCATATGCTAAGTTTGTTTTTTAATGGACCCCAGAACTGTTGTTGTTTAAAATGGATACTGTTTTATACTGTTGTTTTTATATTTTTGGTGGTTTAAAATTTTGTATACTTGTTTAATGTTCACTGTTTTTAACTTTTGTAAACCGCCCAGAGAGCTTCAGCTATGCGGCGGGATATAAATAAAATAAATAAATAAATGTGGAACTGAGGCACGGCGTGGGAGAGCGACTTACTCATGCCCTTGCAGAATATAGGGTTGAGCAAGAAGTTGGCATGAGGTCTGGAGTCCAGGGGTCCTTTTGCAAGTGATAGAAAGAACCTGCTATTTTTAGCTCTTGCAGGAAGTCCTTCCCCGCCCCCCACCATGAAAAACTTACTGTGAACACCCATGTCCTTGCCCCAACTGATTTTTTACTTTATTTCTTAACAAGTTTAAAACTAAAAAAATAAAATAAAATTGCAAAGCAAAGTGCTGCCCTACGTCGCCATCTTTACTGGGGTTCAAAAGAGTGGTCTTGTGTTTTGGAGCAGAGACCTCTCAAGCAAGTTATTTCACTTTTGGTCTCATCAGTTTGCTTTCTGGGACGTTTGCCCACCATGGCAGCCATTTATGAACGGGCAAGCTCGCCTCCCCGCCGGCAGCCATTTTGCGGGAGTGCCCACAACCCTCTCTAAAAATTCCAGATGCGTACCACTCACCCGGAGTAGTTGCAGTCCTCTGCTGCACACGCTCAAAGCAATTCTGCATTGATGATGTCCTGAGCCCTGGCATTTAAAAGAGCTTTCACGATTACGGCCTGGTGAACCTTGCTCATGTCAAGGCCAGGGCTGGTGCTACCATAGAGGCCACTCAGGCGGCCGCCTAGAGCGTTGACTGTGAGCCGGCTCAGCCTGAGGATTCAGCTGGGCCTAGGCGAGCGAGATGGCGCCCGGCGCCCGCCCAGCCGAAGCAAAACCAGGGACGCTGGGGTGGGGGTGGGGTGGTCCACATTCGGACTTCTGGAACGCGCCCAGAAGAGAGAGAGAGAGAATGTATGGGTGAATGGGGTGCAGGGGGTCTTTGAGTGAATGCATGTGTTCACGCATGTGTTTGTTTGGAGTGAGTGATGCTGAGTGTGCCTGTGTGTGTGAGTTGGGGGGGGGGATGATTTGGAGGTGATCTTCCTATTAAATAATGTATTTTAGACCCATAGACGTTCCTTTCCAATTTGTTTGCTATAATTGGCATGACGTATTTCTTGCACTTTAAAATAAATTTAGCAGTTTCAAGTTTTGTGCTTCTTATTTTTTCCAAGAAACAAATGTTCTTAAAAATCAAAGTTGGCATTTTTTGGGTGGTGGTGGTGAAAGTAGCTCACCTTGCCTAGGGCGCAAAATAGTCTGGCACCGGCCCTGGTCAAGGCTCATCCTTATTCCACCTTTTTTTGTTCCTTTGACCTTCCTTGAGTCCAGGAATGTCGCTGCCCCTTGGCTCATGGGGCCCTACACCCAGATTTATTTCCCAGTCCTCTGAATCCTTTCCCCAGAGCCCTACCTGTCCTTTGGTCCCATGGATTCCCCCCCCCCAATCTTAAATGCCATATTTGGGGGGGGGGATTTTCAAGGGGGATTGCAGCTGGGGAGAGAAAGATTAACTCTCCCCACATCTCCCCACTTGCTGCAATACACAACCCAACCTTCCCCTATGGGGCCAACGGGAGGTTTTTCCCCAAAGCTGCCATGCAGGGCGGATTTCCAAGGGTATCACAGTTGGGGAGAGAATTGTGAACTCTCCCTTTCCTAAATTTTATTTATTTATTTATTTATTTATTACATTTATATACCGCCCCATAGCCGAAGCTCTCTGGGCGGGTTACAAAAGTTTACGAGAAAGCACTATGGGTTAGACCAAATGGAGACGAGTAATTAAATTTGCTAACTAGGAAGGCAGAATTAAGAGGATGCTCAAATCATGACTCTGGGTTCTATTATTATTATTATTTATTTATTTATTTATTTATTTATATAGCACCATCAACAAACGGTTTAGGCCTGCTGGTCTGCTTTTCTTTCCTAATTGCTCAACCGTCAGATCACCAGTAGCAGGGACCGTCAGCACAAACCATGGTTTGTCCTTTTTTTAAATAACCTTTTCATTTTCTCAGTATTTTAACACCGAATTTAACTTAAATTTAAACTTGCCATTTTAATTCCGCACTTTAACCTACATCAATTTCTGTTTTGTGGTTTTATCCTGGTTGTGCTTTTTTATTGTATATTTTGCATTTGTGCTTTTAGACTGTTGGTTGTTTTGTTGTGCTTTTCATGGTTTAAATTTTTGTGAACCGCCCAGAGAGCTTCCGCTATTGGGCGGTATAAAAATGTAATAACTAAATAAATAAATACATGAATTTCCTGTGTCCGCAACAAAATTCCCCCGCCGCATGGCAATGGGGGAGGGGCTTCCATTGATGCCCATGGAAAGACGCCCACCCCCATTTGCTCGTGTCCTTCATTTGTAGCGAAGAAGGGGTGGAGGGGGGTGGACAGATCACAACTCTTGTGCTAGAGTAGGGTGACCATATGAAAAGGAGGACAGGGCTCCTGTATCTTTAACAGTTGCATAGAAAAGGGGATTTCAGCAGCTGTCATTTGTATATATGGGGAACCTGGTGAAATTCCCTCTTCATCACAACAGTGAAAGCTGCAGGAGCCCTGCCCTCTTTTAAATCTGGTCACTCTAGTATAGCTCCTGCAGCTTTCATTGTTGTGATGAAAAGGGAATTTCACCATGTTCCCCATATATACAAACGACAGCTGCTGAAATTCCCTTTTCTATGCAACTGTTAAAGATACAGGAGCCCGGTCCTCCTTTTCATGAGTACAAACTTTGCATGCAGAAGCCCCCCCCCCCCCGCCCCCCTGCCCCCAGTTCCATCTCAGAATCTCCAGCTAAGGGGGCCAAGCAGCAGGGGATCCCAATAAATCCTCTGCCCGTGACCCTTGGAAAGCCAGTCCAGACTGGGAGGATGAATAACTTGACCTAGTACGCGGCAGCTGTGTACAATTTTGCAAGAATTTGGAGCCAGGCCACGCTGATTGGGATCATTTTATTAGGGAGAAGCAAGGATGGGAGAGAGATCGAGAGACCGAGGTCAGTCAGTCCTGAAAAAGCAAAGGCAGATGGAGCTGCAAAACCACTTTAAGTTTCGGTTTCCATTTCTGTTCAGCTTGTCACATATTTCCACTGACGTAATAATCATCGTCTCTGCAGCTTTTCCCTGCCAGGCTGATTTTTCTCTCTTTGCCTGTCTGTTGCAATCCAGAGGAGGGGGGGCAGGGGCAGAGAGAGAGAGAGAGACTGAGTTAATTTACGAAGAGAGCTGCAGGGTTTTTTTTAAAAGCAAATTTTCCAACAGCACAAATGCCCTGTCAGACAACCCCACCCCCACCCCGTTGCCCCCACCCAAGCCAAACACATTATTTCTCTTTCACGACTGGACAGATTCTCACCCACACTAGTAGCACCTTAAACTTAAAGACAGATTGACAGGGCCAGGCGGACACCCAGGAAGGACGACAGATCAAGAGAAGGACACCCCTGGTGGTCACCTACAACCCCCAAGTGAAACCACTGCAACAGATCTTCAGTGAACTCCAACCCATCATCAGCACAGACACTTCTCTCTCGCAAGCCTTGGGAGGCAGACTGGTCCCTCCCAGCCTCCAGACAACCTCCCAACATGAAGCGGATGCTAACCAGCAATAGTACACAGGACAGAAACAGAGGGACCAGACCATGCAATAGACCCAAGGGCCAACTCTGCCCCCACTTCTATTCAGGCCACACTGTCACAGGACCCAACAACATCAGTCACACCATCACGGGCTCTTTCACCTGCATCCTTCTATAATTTGTGTTACCTTTCATCCCTGACTTGGTCTATTGTTAATAAACACATAACACATGTCTTATTTTTTCCATCACTTTTTTCAACTGCACATGATCAGATTTCCAACTGCACATTCCCCCCCCCCCCGACTGCACACTAAAAAAAACATTAAGTCTTCAGCAAATGCGGAACTGAGGCGTGGGAGAGCGACTTACTCATGGTCTTGCGTAATATAGGGTTGAGCAAGAAGTTGAGATCAGGTCTCGAGTCTAGGGGTCCTTTCGCAAGTGATACAAGGAATACATTTTTTTGGCCTTTACCCCCATTTTTTTTTGGGGGGGGGTAAAGTTTGAACTGGGACGAACATGACTGTTGTATGATGTAACATCAGAATAGCCAGGGTTCAGGGTCGGCCTAGTTGGGCACCCACTGAGGGTCCACACCCCATCAGGGGCTCACTGACAAGAACTACCTGGACTTGCTTTTCTTCCTCAAGATTGTAAGCTGCTGTTCACCTGCCTCTTGCTCTGGCCCAGACAGGGGGGGGGAGAAGGAGGGGCAGCAGATGCCCCAAGGCCTCATAGGCTCTCTGCCTGTCAAGTAAGCTAGTAGTAGCAAGGGGGAGGAGGAGGAGGGGGCTCCCTGTGGGGGTCTTCTTCAAGGACCCTCAAAAACCTGGAGCTGGTGGGGTTTCTACATGTTCATTCCTTTAATGCTCAGATTCCTATTTATTTTTAGTGGTCTATTCATTCAGTCCAATGTTTCTGTGTTGACGTGGTAACCTTACAGGACTAGCAACCGTATCTAATCTGAAGGAGAGATCCTGGAAGAAGCAATTTAATGGATGTGAGCAAGTGTCCTGTCCCCTGTCGTCAGGCATAGTTCTCATGTTGATCAGCTTGTATCTGGGCTGTTCACCACTTCAGACTGCAGAGGGGGGCTTCTATAATGTAATTATTTATCAGCTTAGGCTGAGATACCAACTGCGCCCTTATCTGGATGGAGATAGCCTAGCTACAGTGATCCATGCTCTGATCACCTTTCGTTTGGATTACTGCAATGCATTATACGTGGGGCTGCCTTTGAAAATAGTCCGGAAACTTAAACTGGAACAAAACAGGGCAGCACGGTTACTAACAGGGACTGGCCGACGAGACCACATTACGCCAGTCCTTTTCCAGCTTCATTGGCTGCCAGTCCAGATCCGGGACCAATTCAAAGTGCTGGTATTAACATTTAAAGCCCTAAACGGCTTGGGGCCAAGCTATCTGAAGGAATGCCTTCTCCCATATGTACCTGCCCGGACCCTAAGGTCATCCTCAGGGGTCCTTCTCCGTGAGCCCCTGCCAAAGGAAGTGAGGCAGGTGGCTACAAGGAGGAGGGCCTTCTCTGTTGTGGCACCCTGGCTGTGGAATGAACTCCCTAAGGAGGTTCGCTTGGGACCTACATTATATGCTTTTAGACGCCAGGTGAAGACCTTTTTATTCTCCCAGCATTTTAGCAGTCTATAAATAAATTTTAACTTGGTGTTTTAAATTTGTAATTTCGCATTGCTGCTGTTTTGATCTGGTTGAGCTTTTATATTGTATTTTATATTATGGTTTTATACTGTTGTTTTATACTTTGAATGTTTTTAATCTTTGTGAACCGTCCAGAGAGCTCCGGCTATTGGGCGGTATAGAAATGTAATAAATAATAAATAAATAAATAAACATTATTATTATTATTAATTTATTTAGCACCATCAATGTACATGGTGCTGTACATAGTAAAAGAATAAAACAGCGACACCCTGCCACATAGGCTTACGTTCTAATAAAATCATAATAAAACTATAAGGGAGGGGAAAGAATGCACCAAATAGGCACAGGGTAGAGTAAAACTAACAGTGTGAAAGTAGGAGTAAAGTCAAGTTCTAAAACCTGTAGAAAAAAAGAAAAATTTTGGCAGAAGAGTCAGACAAAAATGATCAAATCCTGCAATGCTCCTGCATGCAAAATATGAAGGGAGACATGATTGAGGGGAGACATGATAGCACTCTTCAAATACTTAAAAGGTTGTCACACAGAGGAGGGCCAGGATCTCTTCTCGATCCTCCCAGAGTGCAGGACACGGAATAACGGGCTCAAGTTAAAGGAAGCCAGATTCCGGCTGGGCATCAGGAAAAACGTCCTGACTGTTAGAGCAGTGCTACGGTGGAATCAGCTACCTAGGGAGGTTGTGGGCTCTCCCACACTAGAGGCCTTCAAGAGGCAGCTGGACAACCATCTGTCAGGGATGCTTTAGGGTGGATTCCTGCATTGAGCAGGGGGTTGGACTCGATGGCCTTGTAGGCTCCTTCCAACTCTGCTATTCTATGATTCTATGAACTAATATACATCCCCTTAGCTATAGAAAAATAGCGTGCCTGACAAAGAGTTACAGCTCAATCTTCTCCCTGACCTGCTAGCTTTTTCCTTTGTAGAGAAACTGGTTTACTACCTTGGTGAGAATTAGGCTACAGTTTTCAAGATGCATATTATGGGTCACTATCAATTGCTATAAAGAATCCTTAGCCTGTGCGGCCTCTCCCATACCCCCAAATGGTCCAGTTTTACTAAAGTCATAGCTGAACATTACATTACATTCAATACATTTATGATGCATGCTCATTTATTGACAAATAAATGCTCACCTTACCTTAAACATGTGGCCACTACCAAAAATGCCAATTCTGGTTTTAATCCCCATCTCCCCGTTATCTCTGTACTCCTAGGACAATATATAACACAACTTCAGCATATGTTAGTTTTACCCTACCCTGTGCCTGTTTGCATTCTCTTCCCCTCCTTATTGTTTTACTATGATTTTATTAGATTGTAAGCCTATGCGGCAGAGTCTTGCTATTTACTGTTTTACTCTGTACAGCACCATGTACATTGATGGTGCTATATAAATAATAATAATAATAATAATAATAATAATAATAATAATAATAAATGTTGATATGGCACGGATGGAATTAAGCGTACAGTTGCCATAGATGCAGAAAGATTTAACATCTAACCGTGCATATTGGGGGTCAGTGTAACAGCAGCACCATATAGTTCAAGGAACTCTTGTACTCGTATTTTAATGATTTATACGCAAGATGTCCTTAGTTTTCTGTGGCAGATATGAGAAAGCTCTGGCAACTCCTTAGGTTTTGCTTTCCTCCTTAGCTAAACAAACCAAGCGCTACAGACAAATCAGGGTGAGTCCTTCGTTTCTGTTTCGTTAAGGCACTCCCCCACCCACCCCAAAACTCTCAAAATATCCAGAGTGATGTGGGGCACTTTAAAAGTGTACAGTTTCCTTGCACTCAGTGGGGCGGAGGGCAGGAAGTTGATCAGGGGTCTGGAAACAAAGCCCTGTCAAGAGAGACTGAAAGAATGGGACATATTTAGCCAGGAGAAGAGAAGATTGAGGGGAGACATGATAGCACTCTTCAAATACTTGAATGCCTGCAGAGAAACAACTGTTGGCAGAGCAAAGGAAGTAGCACCACCGGAAAAAAATCTTCCTGTTTGCCCAGTCTTTTGAGGTTTGCTGGACGGCATTCAGAGGAAGGCAATGAGGATGTTTAGGTGTCTGGAAACAAAGCCCTGTGAGGAGAGACTGAAAGAACTGGGCAGGTTTAGCCTGGAGAAGAGAAGAGGAAGGGGAGACATGAGAGCACTCTTCAAATACTTGAAAAGTTGTCACAGGGAGGAAGGCCAGGATCGCTTCTCGTTCCTGCCAGAGTGCAGGACATGGAATAACGGGCTCAAGTTAAAGGAAGCCAGATCCCGGCTGGACATCAGGAAAAACTTCCTGACTGTTAGAGCAGTATGACAATGGAACCAATTACCTAGGGAGGTTGCGGGCTCTCCCACACTAGAGGCCTTCAAGAGGCAGCTGGACAAGCATCTGTCAGGGATGCTTTAAGGTAGATTCCTGCATTGAGCGGGGGTTGGACTCGATGGCCTTGTAGGTCCCTCCAACTCTACTATTCTATGATTCGATGATTTCCTTGAAGCAGCGCTGGTGGCTGTTCCTCATCCAGGTCCTTTCCTGCGCAGCCACTGAGCTGTGGACCTGCTCTCAACATGACAATGAAGCTGTTCACACAACTGGGCACAGTAGGTAGGAAGAAACAATAGAAGCCAGGTTGGGAAGAGCTACCTAGTAGTTGGATTTTATTGTCCTGCCTTGCTTCTAAAAGGAAAAAAAAGTGACATTCAAGGGGGCATGCATTCTGTGGAACTCAGAAGCTGGGTCACTGCTTTGAAGCATTGTAAGTGGGTCGTAATAGTGGCATTGCCCAGAACTTTTCCCCTCAACATATTCTGACTCTAATCTCAGTTCTTTTGGCCAGCAATCTTCGAAGTGCTTCTCTCTAGCTACAACTAGTGGTTGCAAAAAGGAAAACATTTTCATTTCATGCCTACTTTACATGTAGTTGCAAAGCTAGAAATTTCAAAAGCAGCTTTCTGTAAAGGACCAACATTCACTTTAAACACATGTAGCCTCAGATACAGTAGAAGTACCAAACCATGCAGCTTTGGGGCATAATTTTGTGGGAAGTCTAGCACAACCCTCATAGAATCATAGAATAGCAGAGTTGGAAGGGGCCTACAAGGCCATCCAGTCCAATCCCCTGCTCATTGCAGGAATCCACCCTAAAGCATCCCTGACAGATGGTTGTCCAGCTGCCTCTTGAATGCCTCTAGTGTGGGAGTCTGTTGTAATGCTAGATGTATGTACATCCAGCATGAAACAAGCTACAAATGCAATAATATTATTGTGCTTCATTAGCACGGTGGAAGAGCATTCTGGCCCCCAAAAGCAAATATGACTCTAGAGGAAAATCACGAAACCCAGGCCTTCGGACAATCAGACATTCACATGGAGGACCCAATCCTTGCATAGGTTAGGGTGACCCTATGAAAAGGAGGACAGGGCTCCTGTATCTTTAACAGCTGCATAGAAAAGGGAATTTCAGCAGGTCTCATCTGTATACATACAGCATCTGGTGAAATTCCCTCTTCATCACAACAGTTAAAGCTGCAGGAGCTATACTAAAGACCAGATTTAAAAGAGGGCAGAGCGCCTGCAGCTTTCACTGTTGTGATGAAGAGGAAATTTCACCAGGTTCCCTATATATACAAATGACACCTGCTGAAATTTCTTTTTCAATACAAATGTTAAAGATACAGGAGCCCTGTCCTTCTTTCCATAGGGTCACCCTAACCTATGCAAGGATTGGGTCCTCCATGTGAACGCCTGATTGTCCGAAGGCCTGGGTTTCGTGATTTTCCTCCAGAGTCATATTTGCTTTTGGGGGCCAGAATGCTCTTCCACCGTGCTAATGAAGCACAATCCCAATCTGAATATATGAATAGGGTTACTATAACTAAGGCCTTGGGAAAAAGAAGCAGCTGAACACTGATGAACAACACACGAAGCTGCCTTCTGCTGAGTCAGAGCGCTGGTCTTTCTAATCCCAGTACTGTCAACACTGGTGGGCAGCAGCGCTCCAGGATTTCAGACCCATTTTTCCAGCCCTACTCCCCCCCCCCTGTCTATACGTAGGCACTTTGGCATCAGGAGGTGCCTTGCACCCGCGTTTGCCTTTCTCCTCCAGCATCTGCACAGGAATGAAGGCAAGTGCGAATTTTCCTGCCCGGCGCCTCTGAAAAGTTTTTTAAAAAAAAGAAACGGGGGGGGGGGGGAGGAAAGGAATGGGGCCGTCTCTTCCCCTTTTTTTCTTTTAATTTAAACAGCCCAATCTGCGGAGCTCCGCATATTCAGATATGGGGTTGTCCGGTGCTCCCAAACAGATTGGGAGTTGCCTGATCCTCCCAAATTTATATTTGTTTCTGCGGAGCTCCGCAGATTTAGAGCATAAAATAAAAAAGGGGGGAGAAACGGCACTGTTCCTCTCCTTCCTCCCCCCCCGTTTTTATAGGGTTTTTTGTTGTTGTTGTTTTGGCTTTTTTACAGCTCCAGTAAATGTCCAGCCTTTTTGGAGAGGATTTTCCAGGGTTTCATAGAATCATAGAATAGCAGAGTTGGAAGGGGTCTACAAGGCCAAAGAGTCCAACCCCCTGCTCAATGCAGGAATCCACCCTAAAGCATCCCTGACAGAGGGTTGTCCAGCTGCCTCTTGAAGGCCTCTAGTGTGGGAGAGCCCACAACCTCCCTAGGCAACTGATTCCATTGTCATACTGCTCTAATAGTCAGGAAGTTTTTCCTGATGTCCAGCTGGAATCTGGCTTCCTTTAACTTGAGCCCGTTATTCCGTGTCCTGAACTCTGGGAGGATCGAGAAGAGATCCTGGCCCTCCTCTGTGTGACAACCTTTCAAGTATTTGAAGAGTGCTCTCATGTCTCCCCTCAATCTTCTCTTCTCCAGGCTAAACATGTCCAGTTCTTTCAGTCTCTTTTCACTATATATTTCATATATAGTGCATGAACAAGCGTCTTCTGCCAAGACGCTTGTTCATGCACTGGTTATTTCACGGTTGGACTACTGCAACCTTCTTCTCTCTGGCCTTCCTTCTTCTCACATCAGTCCGTTGGTTTCTGTTCACCACTCTGCCGCAAAGATCATCTTCTTGGCTCGCCGCTCCGACCATGTTACTCCGCTTCTGAAATCTCTTCATTGGCTTCCAATTCACTTCAGAATCCAATATAAACTTCTCCTGTTAACCTTCAAAGCTTTTCACGGTCTAGCTCCTTCCTATCTCTCCTCTCTCATCTCACACTATTGCCCCGCTCGTGCTCTTCGCTCCTCTGATGCCATGTTTCTCGCCTGCCCAAGGGCCTCTACTTCCCTTGCTCGGCTTCGTCCATTTTCGTCTGCTGCCCCTTACGCCTGGAACGCTCTTCCAGAACATTTGAGAACTACAAGTTCAACCGCAGCTTTTAAAGCTCAACTAAAAACTTTTCTTTTTCCTAAAGCTTTTAAAACTTGATGTTATGCAGACTTCTACTGTTACTTTCTACTGTTAGTTTTACCCTACCCTGTGCCTGCTTACCCTACCCTGTACCTGTTTGCATTCTCTTCCCCTCCTTATTGTTTTACTATGATTTTATTAGATTGTAAGCCTATGCGGCAGGGTCTTGCTATTTACTGTTTTACTCTGTACAGCACCATGTACATTGATGGTGCTATATAAATAAATAATAATAATAATAATAAATAATAATAGTGCTTTGTTTCCAGACCCCTGATCATCCTGGTCGCCCTCCTCTGAACACGCTGGATGGCTTCGCATTTGCGGCTGCATCATCTGTCCAAAAATTCTAAAGTGCTCATTTATAGCGGTGTAAACAGCCATACAGACAACCCCCTGGAAATACCAGGGAATAAATCTGAGCCCTTCCGTATACAAAGCCTGCGCTCTACCACGGAACTACTCTCCAACACACAGGGTCCAAATATTTAGACGTGACCAAAAAACCTTGGAAGCTTAATTTCAAACCCTTTTACCTGGGGCTCCAGTGAAATGAGTAAGGCTTACTTCCAGATGAGGCTTTTATTGCACAATCCCTTTGCCTCATTTACGGAATTTTCCATGGGGTCTGGATGACACCGTGTTCGATTTGTAACCCTCCCACATTTTCCCACCACTTCTTCTGTCTTTTTGCTTAGCAGGGAAAAAAAAGAATCTGTTAATGAGGTCAAGACAGGACAGCTGCACAGCACCCTTTGACTGGTAGCACGAGGATCCGTCTGTCTAGAAGAATCCCAGCTGCAAGCGCAAGAGAAAGACACCCACTGAGCCATGAGGCATGCTTTCAAAAAATATTTTAATAGGTTATTCAAGAGACCTGCTTTCGCTGCTATTGAGAAACACACGCTGCAGATTTCGGAGACCTTGCAGCCGCTGACAGCAGTTGCTTGCCCTCTCACAAGCACCTCTTCTGTTTGTTTTTAAATAATCAGTTATCAAGTCCTTCAAGCCAGTTGAACAATCCAAAGATATTCTCTCTCCCTTTTAACGTTACAGCAAAACATCCTTTTCAAACATGATACGGAAGCCTGAGGTGCTGGTGCACAGCCAATAAGGCCCACTGGCTACAGCAGATGGTAGCACAGCCGGAGTTAGAAGCGGCCCTTAGTAAACATGGGAGAAGCTCAGGCATTCAACATTTAGCAGAATGGGAAGGGCTAGAAGGTAGGTAGGTAGGTAGGTAGGGGTGTGTGTGTGTGTGTGTGTGTGTGTGTGTGTGAATGAAGTAAAAAAAGAGGACCTTAATCATCAGAAGTGATGGGCATTTCTCCAAACGTGTTTCTGACAGCCCTGCATAAAAACCCTTCACTTCCAGCTCCCCCCGAGGCTCAGGTCATCAGTTCACCACGAGTTGATGCCACAGTTCACAATATGAACAGATCATGTCTGCTCACTACTGCATTTGGAACTGAGTGAGACTCAGTCCCTCTTCCAAGCACACCCCACCCCCCCGCCCAGTCAGAGGACTTCCCTAGGCTTCTCCCATGTGCATTACGCCAATGAGCCTCTGCCACCCTTCCTATGCGTTCCATCTAGGCCCAGCTGCCAGAGCGTGGCCGCTCTTCGCACCTGCTTTCCTACGTGGCAGGGAAGCCACCGACCACGCACATGACACACCATGTACACTGAGCAACGAGCCAAGCCTGAACCCAGAAAATGCCCCTCTGGCTGCTTGCCCAGTAATCTCTAGAGCTACACCCAGCTTGCTGTCTCATCGTTTGCTTTTCCTTGTTCTTTTTATTATTATTTTATTCCTGGCAACTTGTTTTGCCTGCCTCCATCTCTCTACACACTCTTTGTGCTAGTGGAGGCGGCTAGAGATAGGGAACAAGCCAAGGATAGAAAGATTGTAGCTTTTAATGGTTCCTGTGGAATAGTGAACTTTCCCCTGCCTTTTCGATGACGTTCTCCCTTTGCTCTCTCTGCCTCTCTCCCCTCTCCAGCCTCACTATTCTCCCATTAGCCAACCTGTCTGCCTTTCTCTTTTCCCACTGCCCTCTTCTTCTCATCAGAGGGATGGCTGCATATGCCCAGCGCACACCCCGGAAAGCGGGCCAAAGTCAGTGCTTCACTTCTGCTCGGGCTCTTCTGCTACTGTCGTTACCTCAATGGTAGTATGTTCTTCAGTCGCTGTGGCACCCTCAACCATGCTGGATGGCACAGTCATGATGGTGCTCCCACTGGGAGACAGCTGCGTTACATTCTGGATGGCAGTGCCCAGTCCCGGGAGGGTGAGCAGCTGGAAAGGGCTCACCACTTTCACCACGGTGCTGCCATCCTGTATGGCCGCAGTGCTCAGCACTGTGAGGTTGGAGGCGTCCGGGTGTATTTCAAGAGCATTAGGAAAAGTGGAACCCGCCGATGCCAGGACGGTGTAGCCACCCAGCAGCGGGGAGGCTGGGTTGCCGGCAGAAGCAGCTTGCATTGTGGACTTCCCGAGAGTCGATGCTGGGAGAGCAGAGACCACTTTGCCAATAGGCAGGTTGGCCAGTTGTGTGACGGGCATCCCCGGAGCGAGGGTGAACTGTGCCGACTGAGTCAGGAGTTGGGAGGTGATGGCAGGAGGCCCCGACGTGGCTCTGGTCAGCCTGGGCCGTTTCAGAGGGGACGGGATGGAGACCGGGGTCAAGGTCATCAGCACGTTGTTGAGATGCTGGGATTTGTGCTTTAGCTCCTTTGCTCTCTTCCGGTGCTCGTCACACTGTTGCTCCAGAGCTGAAAGAAAGGAGGAAGTGGGCGTTACAAGGGTTACAATGTATTTTTTTTTTTAAAGTAAGGTAAAATGGTTTGGGAGACAGATTTGAATGTACAAATAGGACAACAGGGCTGGGAGGGACTATGGAAACAAAGAGCGTTGAGAAATATGTCAGTAAGAATAAAAGAGAATTATTTTAAAATTATATGGAGGTGGTACCTAACTCCGGTTAGATTGAATAAGATAAATAATCAGCAATCAGCAAACTGTTGGAGAGGATGTGGGGGAAAAGGAACGTATTTACATATGTGGTGGGAATGCAACTATGTACAAAAATTGTGGAAGATGGTGTTTTTGGAGATTGAAGAAATTGTGGAATTGAAGATAGAACGAACACCAAAAGTTGCATTACTGTCACTATTTGAAGATTTAAAATGTAAAAAGGAAATCAAGGAATTGATGATGAATTTGCTGACTGCAGCAAGATTGATTGTAGCTAGGAACTGGAAGATTCAAGGGGAATATTCTATTGAAGAATGGTATAAAGAAGTATGGGATATTGCTATTAATGATAAATTGACATGTAATATTAATGTGAGAAGAGGTATAGCAAAAACGAATGATTTTGAAGGAATCTGGAAACAGTTCCTAATATTTGTGTTTTCTAAGGGAAGTGGGAAACCACCAGCAGAAGAAAGTATGAGATTCTGGAATCAGGAATGAGATCCCGAGGTGGGGGGGTGCACTTCTATGTTATGTTTGATTATGTTATTTAGATAAGATATTATGTATTCAACATTTCAATATTATGTAGTATGTTATGTTTTTTTTGTGATAATGTAAATAAAAATTTAAAAAAAAACAAGGGTTACAATGGGGTAGATAAGCCAACAGTAGGTTCAAATTAGCCAGAGGGGTGAGGGCGTTGGCCACTTCCTCTTAAACTGCATAGCCATTCAAAATACAGTGTACAAAGTAGTTTTGTTGTGGGGGGGGGGAATTAAACATTTAAATAGAACATGCAGCTACAGAGAAGAAATGCCCCTCTATCTGCAGAGCCATTAAATGAGCAACAACTACACACTGGCCCTGTTCAGAAGACACGCTAAACCATAACGGTTAAGCATTTTGAGCGAAACGTTATAGCTCAGCGTGCCATGTGAACCATTCCTAACCAGGGTGGCAACATAACCACAGTTTAAACATGCTCACTAACCTAGGGTGACCCTATGAAAAGGAGGACGGGGCTCCTGTATCTTTAAAGTTGTAGAGAAAAGGGAATTTCAGCAAGTGTCATTTGAATGCATGTAGCAGCTGGTGAAAATTTTGTCTTCGTCATAACAGTTAAAGCTGCAGGAGTCCTGCCCTCTTGACCAGATAAAAAAGAAAGGAGGGCTCCTGCAGCTTTAACTATTGCGAGGAAGAGGGAATTTCACCAGAATTTCACCAGGTGTCATCTGTATGCATACAGATGACACCTGCTGAAAATCCCTTTTCTCTACAACTGTTAAAGATACAGAAGCCCTGTCCTCCTTTTCATAGGGTCACCCTAACTAACCACTTGCTGCAAGAGGGTTAGCAGCCTAACCATGACTTAGCGTGTTGTCTGAACAGGCCCACTGTACTATCAACTGATCAGCTGAGAAACACTCCCTGAAAATGACTAGAGAGTCACTTATGAAGGGGGACTGACATTCAGGGGTGCTGAACCTCAGGCCTGAGGGCTAAATCCAGGCCTCCAGAATTCCCCAGATGCCCCTCCCCAATTGTTTGGTGGCTTTCCAGCTTTTGCAGTTTTTTCCCCATTCTAAAAAATGGAAATGGCTCTCCTGACCCTTATTTCTTTCTGGCACCCTGGTTGTGGAATGCCCTCCCCTTGGAGGCCAGACTGGCACCGGCACTGGCTTCATTTCGGCGCCAAGTTAAAACACGCCTTTTTATCAAAGCCTTCGAGGGCTAAATTCTCCATGGTTACACCTAGTTTTAATTGTTTTATTGCTTTTTAAAAATGTTGACCAGTTTTAATTTGTTAATGATTTAATTCATTTTTAGCTGTGTAAATTATTTATGTTTATGTTGTTCTGATTTTATCTGTACGCCGCCCTGAGATCCTAGTGATAATAGAGCGGGA
The DNA here is from genome assembly GCF_023053635.1 of Elgaria multicarinata webbii. Lineage (NCBI taxonomy): Eukaryota > Metazoa > Chordata > Lepidosauria > Squamata > Anguidae > Elgaria > Elgaria multicarinata. Next base: position 213,178,300 of record NC_086171.1, on the reverse strand, counting down.
TACAAATGTTTTAATAAATAAATAAAATATTTACTGTGAATAAGAACTGTAAACTTAAATATTCTGGTATTTCTGGAATGCGCCCCCTGAGAGCTTCTTTGAAATTGGATTCGCTTCTTAGACCGAAAGAAGTTTGACACCTCTGTGACAATAGGACTAAAGGCGCGGTACCTGCTAAGTCTCGTGTATATTGCTCTCTGGAACGGTCCATTTGGCACTTGTGGCTGGCCAACACTTTCTTCACCAGGTCCAGCATGCCAAACGTCTGAACTGTATTGTTGAGCAAAACAGCATCTAAAAAAAAAATGGAACGGGTGGAATCTGAATTGTTGACATTGGAGAAATCACAACTTTTTCTTTTCTTTTCTTAATCACTTCTCTTACTAGTGGCAGGGGAAGGAGGGAAGATGTAGTTCACAATGCTGGATTTTTTATTTATCATTACTTAACACACCCCACACACCAATTCCCCACCTTTAGCTCAAATGAAGACTGAGGCTGCGATCCTATACAGAAGTATGTACCACTGTAGCCAGTGGGGTTAATTCCCAGGTAAGTCAGCATAGGATTGCAACCTGAGTTAAGTGTAACTGAATTTCCTCTTAAGACTGTAAGCTCTTTGGGAGCACAGACCTGGTTTATTTTTGATATTTTGTAAAGTCCCATGTGCACTGAAAGCATGATATAAATAATTTCAGATGATGCATTTGTCATTTTAAGCTATTTCTTCCACAGTCAGCAGGAACATATTATCAAAGAAAAGGAATTGTCCGATTCTGGACTCAGAATAAGTTGCACTAACTAAATCTGCATAATTACATCATTGTTGCATCCCAGAACCATGTTATGAAAGAATTTGGAATTGTTTGGGGAAATGGCTAGATGACAAGTAAGAAGGCAAACAGATGAAAGGGCATGGATGGAGGATAGGAGTGTTTTGGACCCATGAGGACTAGAAGCTCTATTTATTTTTAAGTGAAAACTAAAAATACCAGGATCCTAAATCCTGCACAAGCCACGAGTTACAGATGCAGAGAATACACAAAGCCACAATCACTATGGGCAGTGTCCTCATTCATCAGCTTCCTGATACTATATTATTAAAAGTCAGAAAGTGCACAGCAAATTCAGCGTAGCCTGATCACAAAAAATGTTGCTAGTTTTGCTTCCAAACATTACCAGCACTGGCTTTTATTCCTTTTTATTTTTAGAAGATGCACTAGCAATGCAAGTGAAATATAATCACTATTAACTATTTGGCTCAGTTTGGACAACACGTTTATCAATGGTGGTTTTAGAACTCCACTGTTGAAAAATGTGTTGTGTGGCGGGAAAACTCCACCATATCATAGAATCATAGAATAGCAGAGTTGGAAGGGGCCTACAAGGCCATCGAGTCCAACCCCCTGCTCATTGCAGGAATCCACCCTAAAGCATCCCTGACAGATGGTTGTCTAGTTGCCTCTTGAAGGCCTCTAGTGTGGGAGAGCCCACAACCTCCATAGGTAACTGATTCCATTGTCGTACTGCTCTAACAGTCAGGAAGTTTTTCCTGATGTCCAGCTGGAATCTGGCTTCCCGTTATTCCGTGTCCTGCACTCTGGAAGGATCGAGAAGAGATCCTGGCCCTCCTCTGTGTGACAACCTTTTAAGTATTTGAAGAGTGCTATCATGTTTCCCCTCAATCTTCTCTTCTCCAGGCTAAACATGCCCAGTTCTTTCAGTCTCTCTTCATAGGGCTTTGTTTCCAGACCCCTGATCCTCCTGGTTGCCCTCCTCTGGACACGCTCCAGCTTGTCTGCGTCCTTCTTGAATTGTGGAGCCCAGAACTGGACGCAATACTCTAGATGAGGCCTAACCAGGGCCGAATAGAGAGGAACTGTCAATCAAACGTCATGATGGATGGTGGAGTTAGAACATGCTGAGTGGGGAAGTCCCCCCTTAAACCTCAACCGTTGAGTGAAGTTTTCACACTGCGTTGACTAACGTGTTGGCTCAACTGAGCCATTTTCTCTTTTAAAAAGGAAGATACGGAGCCATTCGATGGTGAAGATGGTCACTGTGCCATCCAGTTCTTACCGCCGAGCTGCAGCGGGGGATCCTGGCTCCTTTGCTGCAGGCCCTTCATGGTCTCCATGAACTCCACATGGAACTCCTGGATCACTTCCTCCAACAAGCCTGCTTCCTTCAGACTTCGCCAAAATGTAAACGTATCATCTATAGGGAAATGAGAGAACCCTAAAAATTCTGTAAGAATGCAGGTGGAATTACCGTATTTCTTCGATTGTAAGACGTCATCGATTGTAAGACACACACTAATTTCAGTACCACCGACAGAAAAAACACACCCTAAGACACACCCGCGATTCTAAGACGCACCCCGTTTTTAGAGATGTTTATATGGGGGAGAAAAGTGCACCTTAGAATTGAAGAAATACGGTAAGTTGACTCCCTGCCTGAGATACCCTAGACGACCACTCTAGATACAGGGGCGTATATTTGCCAAAGGGCAGCCTCACAGTTCTACCACGTGACCTGCTGTTTGTGTAGTGTAACTGTTTTTGGACTATACCTATTCAGATTAAATTGGGTGCTTTCAGACGAGGCTTATATGGTCCAGCTGCCCTGCTTCGTCCATGGAATTATCCAAGGTGTCCAAATGTTGTCTTCTAGTCGTAATCTCCCCCCACTTTGTTTTCAACACCACTTCTTCCATCTCCCCCACCCATCTTTTCCACATCACAAAATCTATTAAAGATGGACTAGCTGCACAGTGCTTTCTCATAAGTAGTGCTAGGAGCACTCCATCTGGTAGCACCTTAAAAGATGGGAGTATCAATGTTCGAATTTCTCCCTCAAATCCTTAGATGTCAAGGAGAAGGTTAAACCAGAAACGTTCTTCCTGACTTCTACACGCAGGGAGTTTGTGCAGATTGACAAGCATGGCGGGGGCAGCAGCTGGGAATGAACAGGGTGGAGCGTGGTGGAGCAGCTGGGGATTCCAATAGACCCTCAGTCAACCTTGCACCTGGCTTTCCTGTGTGCCTGGAAAACTGCAGAGGCCACCTGTGAGTGTATAAAGAAATTTATGATACTGAAAAATAAAGTACTGGCATGCAGATGCTCTCCACAAGTCAAGCTAGTATATTATTAGAAGTAATTAAATTTCTTAGATGCCTTTCACACAAAAAAGGTCTGGACGTGACTTACAACTGAACTTAAACATACAAAAGTTAAAACAATTAACAAAAAAAACCTCAACACTAATTTTAAAAAAAGGGTAAAGAAGTAAATTTTATTAAACCAACTTCTATTAAGGCAAGAAAATGCAAGCTTTCATGCTACACAGCTTTCCTCATCACAAGAACCGGACCGATAAAAACAGATTGGTTTTGCTATGTATGTTACAACCAACATTCCGAAAGGGGGGGGTGAAAAACAGTGGTTGTCAAGAGCACTGGAATCAGGAAATTGTTCCATCTAGTTCAGTATTATCTAAACGAGGGGTGTTGAACCTCTTTCAGCTTGAGGGGGAGCTGCACAAAAGCCGGGAACACTCAGTGGTTGGGAGAAAGGGGGTGTGGCCAGAGGAAGGGGCGTGGCTATCTGGGGCTATCTCAGGAGGTCCAGATTTGGCCCCTGGGCCTGAGGTTCCCCACCTCTGGGCTAACCTGACTAGCAGAGGCTCTCCAGGTTTCCAGACACGTGCTCTACAACGGGGCCCTGGCCATGCACACAAAGACCACAGTGCCAAGCAGCTTGCAACATACATGCATCTTTTTTTCTCACAAGCCCTTCAGGTTTAGGCAGCCAATACGGAATAGAATTGGAGACATAGGCTACGTGGTGGGCTGAGGGCAGACCCACAGGCACTCTGTCCAAGTATCACCTCCAATAGTGGTGGTCCAATCGGTGGAGTCCTCACATGTTTCTATGGTGATAGTGGCAGGAGACCCGTTCACTGCGATTAAAAGCAAACAAAAATCACCATTTTTGCCAACAAAAGCTATAGCGACACTTTTACGGCATGCTCTTTTTATTTAGATGTTCTCGGTTTTCTACATATCTGTCGTTCTCTCCAGATAAATGCCAGAAGCCTGTCCTCACTTCTCACAACATTTCTAAAACTAACGCTGGTTTCAATAGGAAAGGAAAGGAAAGGAAAGGAAAGGAACCTCTCGTGCAAGCACTGAGTCATTACTGACTCTTGGAGGGAGCTGACGTTTTCTTGGCAGGCCTTATAGCAGGGTGGTTTGCCGTTGCCTTCCCCAGCCATTATTACCTTTCCCCCAGCTAACTGGGTACTCATTTTACCGACCTCGGGAGGATGGAAGGCTGAGTCGACCCGAGCCGGCTGCCTGAAACCAGACTGGAGCAGGCAGGCACCATCAGAGCCTGCTTCAGTTGGACCCCCCCTCCCCAGGGCTAACTGCCATCTTCACCTTGTGGGGAAGAAGGAGCTGTTGGTTTGCCCCTCCATTGGGAGATGAGGGGACGGAGCAGGGCCTTCCCACCAGCCTAAGCAGTCTCCTTAATGTCTTTTTATTTTCTCCCTCTTCCCTCCCCATACACTTTTCCTTGTGTGTCATGTCTTTTTTCGGAATGTAAGCCTGAGGGTAGGGACTGTCTTTTTTATTGATATATTGTAAGCTGCTCCGAGAGCCTTTTGGCTGAGGTGCGGGATAAAAAAACTCTAAATAAATAAATAAATAAATAAAATAAACTCAGGCCGTGGGGAGAGTTTCAGCTACAGAAACTGCTGCTTTACCGCTCTGCGCCACACGAGGCAATAACGAACTTCAAAATCTTAGCATTATATTTGCAGCTTATTTATATGATCTTGGAATAACAAAGTATTGTTCTGTTAGGGGGGCTATTCCGTTTCACCATCCCAACAACTTCAAGATGCATGTGAGACTGAGACATCATAACTGGCATCAGATCACTCAGTGAGTTTCGTGGCTGAGTGGAGATTGGAACCAGAGACGCTCTCCCTAGGCTTGGAAACTGGACTCACTGTAAGCAATTAAAATGTCTTTTTAAACGCTATATTTTGGCTAAAAATATGGTGCGAACCAAAGCCAGGAAGACTTCAGGTCTTCCTGGCTGCATTTAAATTCTCATCTGTCAAAAATGATAAATAATTCAGCAGAGAGGCCTTAAATGAAACTATCTAAATTATTTAGCTGGTAGCCAGTGGCTGGTTTTGAAAGGAAGCCGAATTAAAGAGGAGTCTAAATCCTGGTGTTCTGCCACAGAATCCAGCCACAATAATATTAGCAGAGGAAGACAAGGATCTTTGATTTGTCAAAGTATTTCAGTCCCTCTGTTCTATGCGTTGTTGGAGACAAAATCATTTTTAATTCAGAAACTGGCTCCTTGCAAAATCCACATGGTTCTTAGGGCAAAAAGCCACCGCAATGGCTAGTTTTCATCTAGCCTTGGTAGTTTTCTCACTTCCCTTCCTGTGAGTCTCAGCCAAAATGGAATTTGAAGATTGGGATGAATTGCTGATAGGAGAGACAAAACGTCAGCAGAAATGAAAGCTCAAGGAGAACACAAATTTAACTCAAATCCATTATGTTAATCTTTTACACACAGCAAGAGTTGAAGGGCAGGAACAGGATCCAAGGAACTCCTTGTGAACCTGCTTCTGGAGTGCACAGAATATGCTCATGCTATACTTGGGACAATAGGAACCAAGGCAGAGCATTTCTGAAACACAGGTTCCAGAAGAAATCCTCTTTGAGACTAAGAGCAGAATGCAGAATTTCCCAGAGTAGACACCCAGCACTGTCTTTTGGGGTTATCAGAATGGTGCAGACAGGTTAGAAGAAATCGTACCTGCCAATTCTCTCAGAGCACCATGAATGTGGCAGGCAGCTGCAACATGGGATACAAAAGGGTTTCCAGTTAAAGGCGTCAATTTCAGTTGAAGAAATCAAACAGTTAAGGAAGCAAAATATCTCAATGGGTTCAAAACAGAACTGAAAGATAACCTGCAATTTCCATTGGTCTGTCTAGAATAGTCTACTTCAGCCTTCCCCAAACTGGTGTCTTCCAGATGTGCCTGACAGCAACTCCCATCATTCTCAGCCTGGGAATGATAGGAGTTGCAGTCCAACACATCTGGAGGGCATTGTGTCAAAAGCAGTTAAAATAAAAGCTCTCAACAATAATATGCCAGTATTATAGCACCTGAAAAAAGTAGGGCTAACTCCTGAAAGCTGCACAACGCAGTTCACATACCATCTGCAGAGGCAGGGGTGAGAGGGATGTATTCTGTTGAAGTCTGGCTGGTTAGAGGCACTCTGGCTCCAGTCAGGTCAATTTTAGTGCTTCGGCAGGTATTGGAACAAACTTTTGTGTGCTCGTAGAAATCCAGTTTGCCTGAATCCATGATCTTCCTAAGGACATAAGGACATAAGGAGTTCTGTGCTGGATCAGACCAAAGGTCTATCAAGACCAGCTTTCTGTTCCAAGAGTAGCCAACCAGATGCTTATGGGAAGTCCACCAGCAGGACGTGATTACAATAGCACTTTCCGGCCCACGTTCCCCATCCACAGGTATTGAGAAGCATACTGTCTCCAATACTGGAGGTATTATATAGAGCACAAAACACGGAGAGTGAATGTGAATGCCCATATACAGCGGTTATAGAAACTTAGCACCCTGAAAACGGATAACAGTCCGTTCATGTTTTAGTACAGTCTAACCTTAGCATGATCCCATTCATCCGGATTGCCCTCTTCCAGTCCTTCAAGGTGGACTTGCCAGCCAGATGGACAAATTCCTTGGGGCTAATCAAGTGGTTGTCATACTGCAAGGGAGAGAGACAGGATGTGGGATTAAAAGGAACAGCATGATCAGCCCCAGCAGTAGAGCAGAACTTCCATTCTGAAAGAGGCAACGTCATGGCTTCCAGGTCTTGGCCCCTGCAGGCTCTGCTGCTTCTCATGGAATGGAGGAGGCAAAGGGAAAGAGTCTTGCGCTTGATATTGCCAATGTCATGATGCTGGTGGTGGTGGTGGTGGGAGGTTCACTCACACTACGGAGAGGAGGGTTTGCATGACCTCAGATGGGTGGGGAGAGAGAGAGGAGGGAAGAGAATATGTCCTCTTGCCTCCCCCCTCCTGCAGTGCTCCATCCAACCCCTCGCCACAACATCTGAATAACTACGGAGCTGGAAAGGGTTTGAGGTCATCCTCACCACCCTCTCCTTGCTCTAGGACATCTCTGTCACTGACCAGGTTGCAATCATGAGGGAAGCTTAGAGGATGCAGAGGCAATGGCCTAAGCTGCTTCCAGCCTGCCCAGCTTCATGGTCCTGTCTAAGATCCAAAAGGAAAAGAGCAGACAGAGAAAGTAATTCCCTCTGCCCTCTTTCTGCATCAGTGATAGCTCCACAGATGTCCTCAGTGTGGGGTGAGCAGTGGTCACAACAAGGCCTCCCTTACTGCTCACCCCCACTAGTCATGTTATGCACCTTACAAGTCAGAACAGAAGCTTGAAACAAGGCACCGTCTGACAAAACTCTCACCTCAATAGCTGGAGAAACAGACAGCCCAACGGTCCAGTAGACAGAGAGTGGGAATGGACCACTGTGTTGCGAATACAAGTTGCTTGTGCTAGGTAAACCTTGCAGGCTGGGACCTGGGTATTTTTATTTATATATCAGGTGCTTTTACAGATAATGCATCATGTGATTAAAGAAGGGAGATCTTATGTAAATCACAGTTCTTCGGTCTGCGTTCTTTATATTGCTACTTCTTGCAGGAATGACTATTTTTTGGTAAAAGACAAGCAGGTGTGTGTTGGCTGAGTTGTACATGGAGGGAGAACCTGAATCAAAAGCCAAAAGAGGGACAGAGAGTTTTGGGAAGAGATGCCTCCAGCCTGCTGTTGAGCAAGCATGATAGCTAATAAATGTGTCTTTTACAGTGAAATGAATGCATGAGAATTTCAGGAATGTGTTGAATATCAGATTCCAAGAAACTGGGGTGGCTGAAGAGGTGCAGCCCTGAATACAAAACATTTTATTTTCTATGATTCTGCAGCCATCTCACCTGGACACATTTCACATTGATGCCAGGGCAAACGAACTTCCGCCATATTAGGTTGGCTTTGCTATCACCACACGTGATGGGATAAACAATCTCAGCTTCCACACAGTCATCTCCTTCAGCCATCTTCACTTCAGGGAGAGGAATCAGAAGTGATTAAAAAAAAAAAAAGGTTAGAACCATGGACTACAGATTGTCAAATGAAGACATTTTGGAATGCAATTTTTAAAAGGCTCAGATCAGAAACGAAAGCCTGCAGCCAGGCCAGAAAGCTATACCAGCCAATCTTTAACACTGAGCTACCAGCTCATTAGCTGCTTCCATAGAACACAAGCAATAATATTATTGCACTATTTATCAGTGTATATGATGCTTTGCAGAGTAACAGACGCAAAAGCACCTGCACTGAGGCCTAAATTTCACCAAATGTGGTAGACGACGACAACAACAACAACAATAATCATCATAGAATCATAGACTAGCAGAGTTGGAAGGGGCCTACAAGGCCATCGAGTCCAACCTCTGCTCAATGCAGGAATCCACCCTAAAGCACCCCTGACAGATGGCTGTCCAGCTGCCTCTTGAAGGCCTCTAGTGTGGGAGAGCCCACAACCTCCCTAGGTAACTGGTTCCATTGTCGTACTGCTCTAACAGTCAGGAAGTTTTTCCTGACATCCAGCTGGAATCTGGCTTCCTTCAACTTGAGCCCGTTATTCCGTGTCCTGCACTCTGGGAGGATCGAGAAGAGATCCTGGCCCTCCTCTGTGTGACAACCTTTTAAGTATTTGAAGAGTAATTTATTTCTTACCCGCCTCTCCGAGAGGCAATAGCATTATAAGGAGAAATTAGAAACTTCAATAATGCAATATCTAATTTAAGGAAGGGCGGCACACAGTATACCAATGCCTGAATTTAAAGCACATATTGGCTTTTCCCCAAAGGGGCCTCCCTGTTCTCTGCTACAAATTACTTTTATCTGTTTTATAGCTTTGCAAGCATGGGGGTAACAATGGGAGTCCCCTGACTAGTTATCTTCACCATTTGTTTCTCTTTCTATACCTGTGCCGACTTTTTCCTCCCACATTGATGCATATAGTTCCATCGTCCCTCTCACTTCTCACCAGGAAGAATATATATTGGCTTCTCATGCAAATATAAAGAGAGAATTTCCACCGGTTATACATGTACCCAGCTGCAGGGAATCGGCTTCTCTCCCCCAAAGCAGTGCTTCTTGCAGTTTCTAGGAGGCAGTTTTCCAAGCGGCAGGCCTCATTCTTCTTTGCTAACTGAGAAACCTCAAATTCCATTTTGGCTCAGACTCACAGGAAGGGAAGTGACAAAAACTGCCTAGGCCAGATGAAAACTAGCCATCGCTTTGGCTTTCTGCCCCAAGAACCATGTGATCAGGGGTCTGGAAACAAAGCCCTATGAAGAGAGACTGAAACAACGGGGCATGTTCAGCCTGGAGAAGAGAAGATTGAGGGGAGACATGATAGCACTCTTCAAATACTTAAAAGGTCGTCACACAGAGGAGGGCCAGGATCTCTTCTCGATCCTCCCAGAGTGCACGACACAGAATAATGGGCTCAAGTTAAAGAAAGCCAGATTCCATCTGGACATCAGGAAAAACTTCCTGACTGTTAGAGCAGTACAACAATGGAATCAGTTACCTAGGGAGGTGGTGGGCTCTCCCACATTAGAGGCCTTCAAGAGGCAGCTGGACAACCATCTTGTCAAGTATGCTTTAGGGTGGATTCCTGCATTGAGCAGGGGGTTTGACTCGATGGTCTCGTAGGCCTCTTCCAACTCTGCTATTCTATGATTCTATGAAACTGGTTCAAGAATCTGTTAAATATCCATTGGTTGATTCTTTTCCCCCTTGGGAGTAGTGAGATGTTAAAGTCAAGTGTAGTGGAAATACAATAGCAAAGTCTTTGATTTCTATGATTCTATGATTTTGCAAGGAGCCAGTTTCTGGATTAAAAACGATTTTGTCTTCAACAACGCATAGAACAGAGGTACTGATATACTGAGGCAGATGACAAATCAAAGATCCTTGTCTTCTTCTGCTAATATTATTGTGGCATAACTGATAGAGATGTTCTAGAATCATAGAACAATTTAAGGATGTAATTGACCTTCTCCTTGCCTTAAAGCTGGAAACATGTTGCCAGTGGACAATCTGATTGTCTGCATCATAAGTAGTCTGTATGGGACAGGTTACAATAACGAGCATGATCTTTTGCGAGCTTCTCCTAAGTAAGCCCCACAGTAAAGTCTCCTATTCATTGCAGGTTTTCAGGAAAACTCTAAAGAATCACCTGTTTTCCGTGGACTTTCTGTAGTGTTTTGGACCGCTGGCTTTTAATGGCAGTATCTATTGTTATTGATTGATTGGTAATCACTGTTTTTAATGTACCTGTTCTGTATGGTTTTTATCTTGCACACCACCTTGGGAGGGTTCTACCCTTAAAGTTTCAGCAGGGCATGCGTAGGACCACAGGACAAAGGTTGGTGGATGGCAATTATTATTACCTCCTTGATAAATCCCTTCCTGTTGTCTTGTATCTTGAGCTACTGAACTCCACTTTCTCTTGGCAATTACTTACAGTAAACCCAACTTTGTAGAATGCTGATTCCAGGAGTTGGTAGCAGAGCTGTAAATTCAGCAGAGTGCTTTGTGCCTGACCCACACAGTGCAACTTGTTGATGCAAGTGACTGTGATTCGAAGGAGAGACCCAGCCCATGTCATTCTCCGCACTTACCTAAAAGGGCTTCTTTCAGATGAGCAGAGGCTGTAAAAGCAGCAGCAGCTGCAGCAGCTGCATTTTCTGTCTCCAGGGTGTCTTCATTTAGGTCACTGCTAGTGAGAGAGATGAAGATGACCAGTTTATCAAAAAAAATAAAAAATAGGGAAGCTGTTCATTTTATAATAATGAACAATTTTTCATTATTTTTCAAATTTTCAGTTGTTGGTCGTTTTTATGCTCCTCATGGTTTAAATTTTTGTGAACTGCCCAGAGTGCTTCGGCTATTGGGCGGTATAAAAATGTAATAAATAAATAAATAAATAAATAAATCTTGATCTGAGAACTTACTCCTCGGCTCTTTGTACTAAAATACACCGAAATGCAGAAAGTTCTCCACTGGAAAAGCCAAAAGTTGCTCAGCTAAGGGCGCAATCCTATGCACTTTGAGATAGAAAAATGTTCTACAAATGTTAGCATTCCCCAGCTGGCCATACTGGCTGGGCAAAGCTGGAAGTTGTAGGACATGTTTTCTGTCTAAACATGCATAGGATCGCGCCCTAAGCAATTTTAATAATGAAGACTGCTGACGGACACATGGTCCCAACAATATTTACGAAGGAGAGGAGAGCTACCGAGATCAGCAATGCAGAATTGGCAGCCTGAGAATCTGACCTTTTGTCCTTGCTGTTCTGATTTTTTCTGGGAAATGTATGGTTTGTTTCTGCTAAACCTCTAAGACCAGTGCAGTGTTCATCTGCAACTTGGGTAGGACTAAACTGGGGATGGAATGTGAGCAAGTATACAGACTCTGCCACCAAATGTCCCTTTGTGCCCAGTTGCATTAAACATCTTCACATGTTCAGCGTGAAGATCTGAAATGAGGATTAGAATCATGTTTGGCACAGTAATTATGCCAGAGATCCAAATCACAGGAGCTTCGAAAATGCATTCACCCGAACATGCTTACAAGCCCCTTGTCAGATTTTTGTGCTTAACATGCAAAGTTCTTTAAACAGTCAAGCATATGAGGACATTACAAGGCAGGACACGCATGCACGCATCACATCCAATCCACAGTCCTATCCACGTTGCAGGCAAAAGCCTGCATAGAGCTCTATAATCTAGAGACATCTGGTCAGAGCTTACTGTGTTTCAAGTGGAGGAATAATGTGTCTTCATTTAGTACCTCTCAGTCTCTCCACATGACACCAAAAATGACCTGCAAACCAATGTTTAATCCCAACCTAGTTTTCCCAACTGTGGGAGAGGGGATGACTTGCCTTGGAGATCATAGAACAGTAGAGTTGGAAGGGGCCTATAAGGCCATCAAGTCCAGGAATCCACCTCAAAGCATACCTGACAGATGGCTGTCCAGCTGCCTCTTGAATGCCTCTAGGGTGGGAGAGCCCATGACCTCCCTAGGTCATGGGTTCCATTTTCGTACTGCTCTAACAGTCAGGAAGTTTTTCCTGCTGTCCAGCTGGAATCTGGCTTCCTTTAACTTGAGCCCATTATTCCGTGTCCTGCGGTGTGGGACAATCGAGAAAAGATCCTCCTCTGTGTGACAACCTTTTCAGTATTTGAAGAGTGCTCTCATGTCTCCCCTCCATCTTCTCTTCTCCAGGCTAAACATGCCCAGTTCTTTCAGTCTCTCCTCATAGGGCTTTGTTTCCAGACCCCTGATCATCCTGGTTGCCCTCCTCTGAACATGCTCCAGCTTGTCTGCGTCCTTCTTGAATTGTGGAGCCCAGAACTGGACACAATACTCTAGATGAGGCCTAACATGCCCAGTTCTTTCCGTCTCTCCTCATAGGGCTTTATTTCCATATTGCTTTATCTCAAATACAACGATACCCTACCAAACCAAGGTATAGCTCCAGAATAAAATAATTAATAATTTGTGCAAATTAGTGCACATGCTTTTTAGCATAAAAAATCTACAGTTCCTTGACTTTACATTACAGCTTCCCAGAAAGTTCATAGGAAGCAAGGCTGTTTCCCTCTGTTAGCTGTCTTCGTTCAGAATGACAATTTCCAGAGAGGTATCCATGTTAAGCCTGTCAGAGCAAAACAAAAAGAAGATTCTTGAGGAGTGGGTTATAAAGTTGCCTCTACTATATTCAAGGGAAAACACACAGGAAAAAAACTAAACAAAACCTGGACTTGGCAGGGAAGCTGGCCAGAGAATTTTGCCTCGAAATTGTCCATTCCTTTATTGCACGATTCTAGGAAGGAACTGTATGTTATGGTCACATTATCAAGATATGGGAAGAGGTTGCAGCAGAAAGCTAAGGGGTCCCAGGGAAAGGGCCATAGCGCCTGGGTTTTCAGCAGATGTAAAGTCACACTGGAAGTTCTTGCTAGTTGTAATATGGATTGAAATCTATTGTGACGCTCTTAAATCTGAGGTCAAACTAGACAGCAGGGAATGGACTATTCGATTCATACTCCAGCTCTAATCCTACTTTAAAAAAGACACTTAGACGAGACTAATTGTGCCAGAATGTGGATGATGAGGTGCTTTCAGAGATGCACCCCATTGAAAGCAATGTAATGTGGATAGATGGCATCCACATTTGAATGCACATCTTATAACAAGGCAGTTTCATATGCAAGCATTCAATGAATTTTGCATAACATAGGGTGACCATATGAAAAGGAGGACAGGGCTCCTGTATCTCAGCAAGTGTCATTTGAATGCATGTAGTACCTGGTGAAAATTTGTCTTCATCATAACAGTTAAAGCTACAGGAGTCTTGCCCTCTTGACCAGATACAAAAGAAAGGAGGGCACCTGCAGCTTTAAATATTGCGATGAAGAGGGCACCAGATGCCGTATGCATACAGATGACACCTGCTGAAAATCCCTTTTCTCTACATCTGTTAAAGATACAGAAGCCCTGTCTTCCTTTTCATATGGTCACCCTACATAACATTCTCCACAATTCAAGAAGGACGCAGACAAGCTGGAGAGTGTTCAGAGGAGGGCAACCAGGATGATCAGGGGTCTGGAAACAAAGCCCTATGAAGAGAGACTGAAAGGACTGGGCATGTTTAGCCTGGAGAAGAGAAGATTGAGGGGGAGACATGAGAGCACTCTTCAAATACTTAAAAGGTTGTCACACAGAGGAGGGCCAGGATCTCTTCTCGATCCTCCCAGAGTGCAGGACACGGAATAATAGGCTCAAGTTACAGGAAGCCAGATTCCATCTGGACATCAGGAAAAACTTCCTGACTGTTAGAGCAGTACGACAATGGAATCAGTGACCTAGGGAGGTGGTGGGCTCTCCCACACTAGAGGCCTTCAAGAGGCAGCTGGACAACCATCTGACAGGTATGCTTTTGGGTGGATTCCTGCATTGAGCAGGAAGTTGGACTTGATGGCCTTATAGGCCCCTTCCAACTCTACTATTCTATGATTCTATGAACATTCTTTTTTTAAAACCAGACACTAGCACTATAGGGCTTCCTTCTCATGAGCGACCCACCTCTTTAAAAGAGCAATTGTTAAGGTAGGGTGACCATATGAAAAGGAAGACAGGGCTCCTGTATCTTTAACAGTTGCATAGAAAAGGGAATTTCAGCAGGTCTCATTTGCATATATAGAAAACCTGGTGAAATTTGCTCTTCATCACAACAGTTAAAGGTGCAGGAGCTATTCTAGAGTGACCAGATTTAAAAGAGGGCAGGGCACCTACAGCTTTAACTGTGTAATGAAGAGAGAATTTCACCAGGTGCTACATGCCTACAAATGACACCTGCTGAAATTCCCTTTTCAATACAACTGTTAAAGATACCGGAGCCCTGTCCTCCTTTTCATATGGTCACCATAGTTAAGGTAAGCAGCTGTTTTCTTTAATTGGCTGGCTTCATAAACTGCTGAGCCTTATATTAGCACAGTAGCTCCATTTCCCCATCAGCATCTGCTAACAACAGATATACAGTGGATAGGCCTGCATGTGCCTCTAACTAGCTCTGTTTGCTGAGGTCACCAAACTGTTTCACAGGTAACAGAACATTTGAAAGATACTACACAGACATACCGTATTTCTTCGATTGTAAGACGCCATCGATTGTAAGACGCACACTAATTTCAGTACCACCAACAGAAAAAAAAACCTAAGACACACCCGCAATTCTAAGACGCACCCCGTTTTTAGAGATGTTTATATGGGGAAAAAAGTGTGTCTTAGAATTGAAGAAATACGGTAGTAACATATCCAGGGTACAAGTCAAGTCCAGAACGCCTCCATCTTTATGATATTGCTTTTCTCTCCCTCTCCCCTTTTCTTTAACTAAAAACAACAGCAACAGCAGCTTCCCCTAGCATAGGAAGTTTAAAAGTGAGTGCAATTATTCAGCCAGATCCACCTAGTCCAAAGTAAAAAAAGCTGCTTGTATGGGCTGTTTCCATGACAAAACCCGTGGGTGGCAGCACTGCTAAGATTTTGCAAGGAGGTCGCTCTGCGAAATTTCTTCCCAAGAGGATTATTCAAGCAGACAAGAGAGTAGATGGAAGCAAGAACCAGTGAAGCAGGTGGCTTGCTTCTGTTCCTAAAACTGTTTTTTACTGATCACTGGGGAGACTGCTTCTATCCCAATCAATGGAACAGTGTAGAAGGAATTGTACTAAGAAATACGAGTTAAATTATCATGACTGCTACGCTGTTGGGGACTCTGAAGTTTGAACAGCGAACTCGAATTTAGTGCTCAGCCCAGTAAACTACCGTGGCTTCAGAGCCCTCTTCAAACAAGAGGAAAACCCAAAGAATTCATCAACAACCCTATGATTGGCAGCCAGTATGGAATCTCTGGAGTGACTACGCTTAGTCATAAGGACTAGGATCCTGGCTACAAAAGTAGAACATTTGACCTCCTCCACTTCACATTCCCAGGGTGTGATGAGTTGGAGAACACATACCATACTACTCCACTTCCAGATTTGGATATGGTTGTCATCAACCCTAGCTTGGCTCAAACACATACTTCTGACCTTAGAGCTTTCCTTCCTACTGCATTCAGATAAATTCAGTTTGCCGGAAATGGCTAGGGTTCAATTTGCCTCCATTTTTAACATTAGAGGCACACAGACTGCTCAAACTGTATCTTCTAATTAGAAGCAACTTAGGCTGCAATCCTATGCAAGTTTAGACAGAAAAATTGAGCTATTCTGACTGGGGAACACTGGGAGTTGTTGGACTGTGGCCTCAGTCTGTGATAAAGCAGGTGCAGCCAGTTCTGTTTATTCTAATAGAAACTTGTCTGGGTATTTTTTTTAAATGAACTTTTGGGTTCTGAATCGGGTTCTCTCAATCCAAACTATGGTGAAATGAACAGAGGCTGTACACCAGAATCACTTGCAACCATAAAGTTATCCATCCTAGGATCATGATATCCTTTCTGCTTACCCATGCTGGGACAGATTGGTGGTGACGAGCACGGTTTTCACCTCCTCCATGCCGCTGCCATCGACCACATTGTCCGGAGTCGTTACCACCACCACCTCCTCCATGTGAACACTCACATCCGGGGTCGCCATCCTCAGAAAGATGAGTGCAGCAAGCACCGATGATGTGGGAAAGGCCCCTTCCGGAACTTTCGTCCTATTGAGGAAGCACAGATTGAAGGAGTTACCACTTGCTGTTATTTTGCATTGTTTTGTTGAAACTGATTGGTGTACTGCTAATTTTATATCTATCAAGGAATTCCCTATGCCCCATGAAAACTATGAATAACTCTCCCCACTCGAAAGCCAGGCAGCAGATGCAGTGTTGTTGCAAAAAGATGTCCATTTAGTTGGTAGGAAATTTTGAACTGAATTTGAAAAAGTAATATACATTTCAAATAAGATACTGCAGCTGAAACTCTCCCCACGGCCTGAGTTCGATCCGAGCGGAAGCTGGTTTCAGGCAGCCGGCTCGGGTCGACTCAGCCTTCCACTCTCCCGAGGTCGGTAAAATGAGTACTCAGTTAGCTGGGGGAAAGGTAATAATGGCCGGGGAAGGCAATGGCAAACCATCCCGCTATAAGGCCTGCCAAGAAAACGTCAGCGAAAGCTGGCGTCCCTCCAAGGGTCAGTAATGACTCAGTGCTTGCATGAGAGGTTCTTTTCCTTTCCTAAGAGACAGTAGTGAAACTCATGACATGGAGTGACATCTGAGGAGCCATTTGCAGACTATAAGATCATATTTGAGAAAGGTTTGTAAGTAGATGCCTCAGATAACTTATATGTAGCCCTGTGAATTTAGCACCCCTTTGTTGAATAACTGTACTATTCAGTACTGCAGATGAGTTTTCATGTTGTAAGTATTCAGGGGGAGGAAATAAAGAAAAGAAAAAGCAGTGCAACATTGTGGAAAAATGTTAGAAGATTCACCAGTTTTATAGGGTTGATTAGTCACAGTAGAAACACACCACAAACTGCAACAGAGCATGCGCTAGAATCTTCTCACCACAAGCACCACCAAGACTTAAGCATAGGATTCTGAAATAGAAAATCAAAAAAGAGCTCCCTGTTCCAGATCTCCTGAGCCAGAATTTCAAAAGCAAAAGGTGCTAAAGAGGAGGGCAGCCTCTTAGAACAAGCACACATGGGCTGCATCTGTTACAACCCACAACTTAGAAGACTTAAATGCGGGTAACCTGGATCCTAAACAGAGGACTCCTTGGGCATTTGATGGGGGAACAGCAAAGTTCTCTGCAAGACACAGTGGCCTGGTTCAGACAACACACTAAACCATGCTGCTTAACCACAAAATGGTTAAGGGAATGCATTAAGGTTCCCAGTGAAGTGTAAGCTTTGCTCAAAGCAACCCATACATACTGCAGAGGCCATCGACTCCAGCTAGCACAAGCTGCAGCATCTTAAGGAGTCATTTAAAAATAATAATAATACATGTAGCATCTTCAGGATGATCAGGGGTCTGGAAACAAAGCCCTATGAAGAGAGACTGAAAGAACTGGGCATGTTTAGCCTGGAGAAGAGAAGATGGAGGGGAGACATGATAGCACTCTTCCAATACTTAAAAGGTTGTCACACAGAGGAGGGCCAGGATCTCTTCTCGATCCTCCCAGAGTGCAGGACACGGAATAATGGGCTCAAGTTAAAGGAAGCCAGATTCCAGCTGGACATCAGGAAAAACTTCCTGACTGTTAGAGCAGTACGACAATGGAATCACTTCCCTAGGGAGGTTGTGGGCTCTCCCACACTAGAGGCCTTCAAGAGGCAGCTGGACAACCATCTGTCAGGGATACTTTAGGGTGGATTCCTGCATTGAGCAGGGGGTTGGGCTCGATGGCCTTGTAGGCCCCTTCCAACTCTGCTATTCTATGATTCTATGACTACACTCTTCTTTCCCTCCAAGAGTCCTAAACAAATGAATGCAGTTGGGGTGGAAATGGAACATGCTCTTGGACAGAAGTTTAAAGTAGTCCATCAACAACCTGGAGAAAAACACTGGCTTTCTCATGAGTGAAACTTTCTTGTAAGTTCAGCCCAGCACCAGTAATTTTGACTGTGTGAAGGCTTAGCAGGAACTGGGGAGGGGGTGTTCAGTGATGAAAGGGGGTTGTGAGGAAACTGCCTCTTTTCTTTTGTGTTCCCAGAGTCATTGAGAGCAAATTTTGAGTCAGAATCAGTGGGGCAAAGACTGACATTCCACCATTTTTAATACCCCAGATGACCTGGAACGATGCTCCATCACGGCATAGCATTGTTCCAGGATATTCAGTGTGCATCAGTGCACATAGACCGCCAGACTCAAGTGCATAAATGAAGCAGCAGCACACAGCCTCCATGCCACCCACAGCTGATGAAGTACCTGGTGTAGAGTCTTTGACTGTACAAGACAGGTTGGAAGTTGACTGAAATGATACCTCTATAAGAAAGAATTTCTAAGCAACTAAAAATATCTCCAGTGCCTAAGGGGAAACATCAAATATTTAGGAAGCAGGCTCCTGCCTTACCATGAGACTCAGACCAGCAGACTACATAGCCCAGTATTGCCTACTTCGATTTAAAATGGCTCTCTGAGGCCATGATAATTAGAAATCTGGAGATTCCAAGGATTGAAACTCAGTCTTTACGCATGCACGTACTTTACCACTACACTATGGTTTCTACTAGCAACAAGTGTCACATTTTAGGAGCCTGAATAGTCTGGAATTTTCAAAAAAAAAAGTCACATCTCCATACTTCCTGCTGCACGTCCTAGAATGCTTGCTAGAAATGCTAGAAACCTGTCAGCAGAGCAAAGGAAGCAGCAGCACTGGAAAAAAATCTTCCTGTTTGCCCAGTCTTTTGAGGTTTGCTGGAGGGTGTTCAGAGGAGGGCAATGAGGAAGATTAAGGAGTCTGGAAACAAAACCCTGTGAGAGGAGAGACTGAAAGAACTGGGCATGTTTAGCCTGGAGAAGATAAGATTGAGGGGGAGACATGATTGCACTCTTCAAATACTTGAAAGGTTGTCACACAAAGGAGGGCCAGGATCTCTTCTCGATCATCCCAGAATGCAGGACACGGGATAATGGGCTCAAGTTACAGGAAGCCTGGACATCAGGAAAAATTTCCTGACTGTTAGAGCAGTACGGCAATGGAACCAATGGCCTAGAGAGGTTGTGGGCTCTCCCACACTAGAGGCCTTCAAGAGGCAGCTGGACAGCCATCTGCCAGGAATGCTTTAAGGTGGATTCCTGCATTGAGCAAGGGGTTGGACTTGATGGCCTTATAGGCTCCTTTCAACTCTACTATTCTATGATTCTATAAATGATGGTTCTAAATGGCTTTGCATTATTATTATTATTACATCTAGGGCCGGATCTACACTACTGCTTTAAAGCGCTTTATAACAGTTACAAAGCGCTTTAACTGCTTTAAAGCGCTATAAAACTGTTATAAAGCGCTTTAAAGCAAAATAGTGTAGATCCAGCCCAGGATTTAAAAACAAACTCAAAGCATCTCAAAGCATCCTTTTCCTCTGTTGGGGGCAACCCGGAGAGTGTATGCACCTCGGGGCAGGGGACATTGCCCTCTTATAATCACCATAACCATAAAGGAAAAGCTGGGGGTGGGGGTAAGGCATGTCCATGCATGCGTGTGTGTGTGTGTGAATAGAGAGAGAATACACGCTTTTATATATAACCTTGAAAGGTTCTCCTTCAGCCGGGCATGCAGTCGTCTTCTGCAAGGGGACTCATTTTGTGCTAAGTCTTGCTCAATTCAAATGAAATATAAAGAAAAACGGGGCGGGGGGTTTGCATGTGTGCAGGAGGAGAATATGGTAGGATGACCCTATGAAAAGGAGGACAGGGCTCCTGTATCTTTAAGTTGTATTGAAAGGGAAAATTCATAGAATCACAGAATAGCAGAGTTGGAAGGGGCCTACAAGGCCATCGAGTGACCAGATACAAAAGAGGGCAGGTCTCCTGCAGCTTTAACTGTCGTGACGAAGAGGGAATTTCACCAGGTGCTGCAGCATACTAATGATATACTCGTTTTTGTATACACGTTTTTAATCTTAATTTTAGAATTTCTGTAAACCGCCCAGAGAGCTCTAGCTATGGGGGCAGCATATAAGTGTTATAAATAAATAAATAAATAAATAAATAAAATAGGAAAGGAAAGGAACCTCTCGTGCCAGCGCTAGAGTCACTGCTGACTCCTAGAGGGACGCCTGCTTTCGCTGACGTTTCCTTGGCAGACTTTGTAGCGGGGTGGTTTGCCATTGCCTTCCCCAGTCGCAGCTCCCTTTCCCCCCAGCTAAGCTGGGTACTCATTTTACCGACCTTGGAAGGACAGAAGGAAGGCTGAGACGACCTGAGTCGTCTGCCTGAGAACCGGCTTCCACTGGGATTGAACTCAGGCCGTGGGGAGAGATCAACGGTTAAAGCTGCAGGAGCCTTGTCCTCCTTTTCATAGGGCCACCCTATATAAAGATAAAGATATATAAAGATGCAGGAGCCTTGTCCTCCTTTTCATAGGGCCACCCTATATAAAGCTATATAAAGAAATATAAAGATGCAGGAGCCTTGTCCTCCTTTTCATAGGGCCACCCTATATAAAGATAAAGATATATAAACATATATAAAGATGCAGGAGCCTTGTCCTCCTTTTCATAGTGCCACCCTATATAAAGATATATAAAGATGCAGGAGCCTTGTCCTCCTTTTCATAGGGCCACCCTATATAAAGATATATAAAGATGCAGGAGCCTTGTCCTCCTTTTCATAGTGCCACCCTATATAAAGATATATAAAGATGCAGGAGCCTTGTCCTCCTTTTCATAGGGCCACCCTATATAAAGATATATAAAGATGCAGGAGCCTTGTCCTCCTTTTCATAGGCCACCCTATATAAAGATATATAAAGATGCAGGAGCCTTGTCCTCCTTTTCATAGGGCCACCCTATATAGAGATATATAAAGATGCAGGAGCCTTGTCCTCCTTTTCATAGGGCCACCCTATATAAAGATATATAAAGATGCAGGAGCCTTGTCCTCCTTTTCATAGTGCCACCCTATATAAAGATATATAAAGATGCAGGAGCCTTGTCCTCCTTTTCATAGGGCCACCCTATATAAAGGCTTTTATTGGAACTGGCACAGGACCTTGCCAGGCTGAGGCGGCATTCTGGCGGGCAGAGGGAGACGGGGGCGCGCCGGAGGGGGAGGAGGGGGCGCGTGCCCGTGGAAGAGAGAGAGAGAGAGATTGAGTGAGTCAGCGTGTGTTCTCTCTCTCTCTCTCTCTTTCTGTGGCGCGCGCGCGCGTGCGAGCGTGGACGCGCCTCGGCAGCGCTCCTGACATCGTGAGGGGAACTGCGGGGGGAGGGGCGGAGGCGCAAAGCCAGCGCGAGGGAGGGGGCAAAAGACGACGCAGCGCAGCGCAACGCGGCTGCCGTCGCGCCGTCGCCGCCGTCTCTCCGCCGTAACGTCCTGACGCTCCGCAGGGACCCGCCGGCTGACTGGCCGGACGGAGGGTGCGTGCGGAGGCCCCGCGGAGGCGGAGGCGGCGACGGCGGCGGGGCTCCGGCGCTCTCTTACCTCAGCCGCTGCCGTCCGACGCCCGGGCTCAGGTTCCAGCGACGGCGGGGGAGGGGCGGTGGGGAGCCGCTGAGGGGAAGGGAGGGAGGGGGGTGAGGGGAAGGGGGAAAGGTCGGACTACTTGGCTGGCTATGAGGGAAGCTTGGGCTCCGGAGCGCGCGCCGCCTCAGTTGTCTGCTGCGCAGGCGCACGCCGCCGCCTCCACAGCTGTGCTCTATGGCAGCTAACCTAGCCGGGACTTATTTGACAGGGGAGGGCCGAGCAGGCCGCCGCTCTCAACGGCTCGTGGTAGTGGTGGTGGTGTTTTTAACGCGGCCTTGTGAAATAAGTCGCGCCGGGAGCCCAGCGCGCCTGCGCGGCGGCGGTGGCCGCCATCGGAACTGCACCCGAGTTTGTCTCGCTCTGCGTGCGCGCGTGCCCGAGAGCTCGCGAAGCAGGCTTCGCACGCGTTAGCCCGAGCACGCGCGCCTTCTCTCGGGAGCGCGCCCGATGAAGTCTCGTTCTGGAGTTGCTGCTGGCAGACGCTACCCCCCCCTCCGCCAAAATTAATGCATTTATTAGTGCTGTTTATATACCACTTATTATTATTATTATTTTAAAACATCCAAACAATACAATATAAAACAATGCATACCACCCATTATTAACATTTTCTTTTTGCTGCGTATTTCAGGGTTGGTTGGTTGGTTGGTTGGTTTTCCCTTTGCATCTTCTCAAGAATAGGGAACTTCCATACCAATACACAAAATAGAAAAAAAACAAACACCCTGATAAAATGTGTTTAAAACCCCCCACCAAAGAACCTTCATATTTTGCTTATCACCAGCCTTAACTGGAGAGCGCTGCAACATTTCCAGAAAAACAGGATCTTAAAGGCTGTCATATTTTATTGTGGCATTTTTGTTTTGTTTTATTAAACGTGTGTCTTATCTTCTGCATCAATATGAGGCTGTCAAGGTGACTCACGTTTCATTAAAAAAACAAAAAGTCTCAGATGAAATCAAAGTGTAGTGTATTTGCCAGAAGCTCTACATACTTTAAGTGAACGCCAACAAACTGTTCATTGCACAAATCCTTTCTCAGATGACTTCACACCTTAAACCGACAAGTCTTCAAATCCTGAGGTTCCAGTTGTTAACAGATCACCACCATCTTTCAGTCAGTCACTTGCATCTTCTTGTGAAAAGAGATCCCTGTCATCATACTGTGGTATTTGTTCCAAGAAAAGGAGCTGTGAAAAGACTGTGCATTTATGCTCTTGAGGTGTGAGAAGGAATATGTATGAGAAACAAAACTTAATCTCGTGCGAAACAAAGAATTTCGCAAATAATGTGGAGGGCCTATGCAAAGGTTCTGAGGATGAAGCCAGGCTAACAAGAATCAGTGGCATTGACTTCATTGCAAATAAACATCTAATTTGTTAAAAGTTGAAGTTAAGAAAGTGAGACATCAGATGTGTCATTCATTGTGTAGATGTGATAATTCTATTTGTGTGTCTCCTTTCCCTCAAAATGTGGAATATTCCATTATTGTTCATCATTCTGTTGTTGTTTTCTATCCAGTGTGGCTTTGTTAACTATTCTGAACCGAGGATGTCCAGTGGAATATACTGATGACGTTTGCATCTATAGTGCAGTCTAGGATGGCTCCTTTTAATACCCACAGAAAATCTTAACAGTAATCCAGGAGATTGATCACATATCCAGAGAGCAAGATTACAGCCCAGAACTGAAATACATAGGTAGAGGGCTTGTATGAAACCTTCAAACTAAAGTGGATGTTTTTGGGGAAATGCCAAGAACTGTGGCAGAGCAACAGGACTGGAAATTGTTTGCTCATTATTTAATTCTTACAGCTTTATACCACCCAATAGCTGAAGCTCTCTATTATAGCCAATCTCACCCAATGTCATGTCTTCCATAGGGTATTTTAATGCAAGTTTCCTGGTTGGAGTATTCACGACATCAGCATGAAGAAAAGGGCAGCCAAGGTGGTTTATGACTTAAAATATCAGTGGAATTAAAAACCAGCGCATTAAAACAAAGAAGATAGGAACTAAAAGCACGGTGGAATAAAAAGCTTATTGGCCACTTCATCAGTGAAGTGCCAGTAACATCCCTTTTTCCTCCAGATGGAGATCTCTAAAGTAGGCCTTGGTGTATGTTATCCTAATAATGGGATGCAGATGAACAATGAATTCCTCAAGTACAGCCCCATAGCAGCACTACCCAACATTTTAAAAATTGGCTTTGGAAATAAAATAGACCATGGAAGCACTTAGTTGTTCATTGCTTTACATGACATGCCAGCCCATTGTGGATAACAAGCCATGGTGGATTGTTGTGTCATATGAACTCAGACTGCGTCCCTCAGGGTGCCTTATTTTTGGCCAACAAGCCACTCTTGAAAACCATGGCTTGTTCTAGGGCAGCCTTCGTTGGACTACAACTTCCAGAATGCCCCAGCCAGGCTGGGGCATTCTGGGAGATTTATTTATTTATTTATTTATTTAATTACATTTATATACCACCCCACAGCCGAAGCTCTCTGGGCGGTTTACAACATTTAAAAATAGTAAACATTAAAAGTATACAATTTAAAAACACACACACACACATAAAAACAGTATAAAAACAACAGTATCCATTTAAAAACAACAATTGTGGGGTCCATTAAAAACAAACTTAACGTTGTTAAATGCTGTTAAAATGCTGTTAAAAATGCCTGGGAGAAGAGAAAAGTCTTGACCTGGCGCCGAAAAGATAACAATGTTGGCGCCAGGCGAGCCTCATCGGGGAGATCATTCCACAGTCGGGGGGCCACCACTGAAAAGTCCAACACATGCAGTCCAACACATCTGGAGCGCCCCAGGTTGAGGAAGGCTGTTCTAGGGGTTTTACCTATGATAGGTTGGCATGTTGGCCAAACTCTGCAAAGCCAAACCATTGCAGGTTGCAACGACCAGGTACAGAGCCACGTGGCAAGAGTGGCAAACCCCCCCCCCTGCCTTTTTTCCTAATTGTGACCATCCTTGCCATTTCAAGCCTCCAGCACCATTGACAGCCCTTCCAACAATGTCTTTCGAGGGATTGTACTTATTAATCAACCTCTTTATTAATATAAGCAAATGTGTTCTTAATTTATTTTTTGTTACGTGATGTGCTCTCATTAGACCCGTGTATCTTTAGACATTGGCAATAGAGCGTCTGTGGATAAGTAAGGTGATTCTTACTCAAAGAAACCTACACCATTGAATAAGATAGCACCACAATGGCACATTTATTGAGGTTCAAACAGATACAAATGCACAAGCTTGTTTTGGGGGAATTAACTGAGCAAGTGGAGGCTTAGAAGTAGTTTCAAGACTGAAAAATAGACTTTCTGAGACTTAGAGCATACACACACAGCAGTGGAAAGAGTATAGGGAACCTCTAAAAGCAATATACCTTTCCCTGGGCTGAAGCCCTTTCCTGGAGACATGAACTGGTGAGCGTTGCAACTCTTGGTCTCAGGTGAAAAGGAAAAGAATACAGGGAGCCTTAGATAGGGGAGGCAAAGCACTCTCCAAGGCAGCTTGTTCTGGCAAGCAGGAGTCTTAGGTCTCCCATGGCAAATAGCATCACTTCCAGTGCTTATGAGCAGTGATGTCACTGCTTTTCTCTAGATTGTGTAAAAACGGTCAGATTTTGGGGAAGCTCTCTCTCTCTTTTACCAGAAGCACAGTGCCATACTGCTGAATTGTCTAAGGCCACAGCTAGACCTAAGGTTTATCCCTGGATCGTCCAGGGGTCACACCTGTTCATCTAGGTGACACACAGGGGATCCAGTGCTCAGGCAGGGGCGAACCCTGGCTGATCCCAGGATAAACCTTAGGTCTAGCTGTGGCCTTAGACAATTCAGCAGTATGGCACTGTGCTTCTGGTAAAAGAGAGAGAACTTCCCCAAAATCTGACCGTTTTTACACAATCTAGAGAAAAGCAGTGACATCACTGCTCATAAGCACTGGAAGTGATGCTATTTGCCATGGGAGAAAGACATAACAGAAGAGGTGGTTTGGGGATGATGGCTGTACTTTATTTTAACAAAAGATGTCTTTACATAATAATGACTGCTTTAAAGACATGTGTCCAGGCTGGAATTTAACAATGGGAACATATTAGCATGTGCATGACCAGATATATTACCAGAGTGGTGTAGTGGCTAAGGTGTTGGACTGGGGGTCAGGAGATCCGGGTTCTCTGCCATGGAAACCCACTGGGTGACTTTGGATTAGTCACAGACTCTCAGCCCAACCCACCTCACAGGGTTGTTGTTGTGAGGATAACATGGAGAGGAGGAGGATTATGTACACCACCTTGGGTTCCTTGGAGGAAAAAAGGCAGGCTATAAATTAAATAAAATCACTCCTGCTATTCAGCATTCATATTCTGCTCAAGTTTACCCCCGCCTTTGTTTCAGGAATGCATTTGAAGAAGTCTATCAATGATTTCTTGACCTAGCCTTGTGTGATTAATCTCAGTCCCATCCTGTGTTTTTGCCTTCTGCTGGAGGTGGGGGATGAAGACGCCTGGACTTTTTTGGCTGCCTCAAAATGGAGTCAGTACTGCTCACAAGAGAGTTACTTTGTGACATTTTACTTTTTGTTGGTTTTTCGCAGTTGCACAAGAGTGCACTTTTAGCTGCCAGATACGTGTAGCCTTCCATTGACAATATCCTTGTGTGATTCAGCTGTCAAAGGGAACTAAATGCAGTATGAAAAAGTTTCAGTAGTTACTGCGAATGGGATCCATGAAAAGTTGGGGGGAGGGAAGGCTAGATCTCTTTTAAAAGGACTTGGTGGAGACTCGGGGAAGCGTACAATAGAAGCAGGGTACCCACAACTGTCAATTCAACACTTTAGAACCCTAAGGATCACCTTGCAAAGTGGGCCATCTTGTCCCCTTTTCCCAACCTGTCACTGTCAAATGGTGCACAAATTAGTCTATATGCAGACTTGTCAATTTTGTTGTATGTTTCATACTGCACTTCCTTCTCTTTGACAACTGAAACATACAAGGGTATTACCAAGGCAAAGCACATAGAATCATAGACTAGCAGAGTTGGAAGGTGCCTACAAGGCCATCGAGTCCAACCCCCTGCTCAATGCAGGAATCCACCCTAAAGCATCCCTGACAGATGCTTGTCCAGCTGCCTCTTGAAGGCCTCTAGTGTGGGAGAGCCCACAACCTCCCTAGGGAACTGATTCCATATCTGACAGGCGCACGTTCCTGGGATTAAGAGGGAAGAAGGAGAACAACTCATGGGTTCCAAAAGTAACCCACCCTGGGTAGCTTTTTCACAAGGTGGGTTGTCATGTGTGAATACGGCCTTTGTGTGTGTTGCAAACTAGGTCCCTTTTTACTGAATACCCATGCTAAAAGGCCACAGTCCAAGAGTCTTGCAGATATATCTATCTTTTTTACCCTTTAGTTTCACTGTTGCCCACTGGGAAGGCCTCACCGAAGGCAATGGAACAGCAGGGGTTCAAACCAAGCTGGTAGAGCAAATGGAAGTCATGAGAAAGGGACTCTGGTGGCTTGAACAGTCCTGAGAAACACAGCAGTTGCTGGAATATAGGAAGTACAGAGCATAAAACTGGCATGTCGGGCAGGAAGCAGTTTTTCTCAACAGTGATGCATCTCTTCAAAGTCTCCCAAGTGGCCCAGACAGAGAATGGAGTATCTGGTCTGTAATAAAACTAGGGAGGATTTTCCCATGGGGTGAGCTGTAGCGTATAGTTTCCCTTGGGGTGGAGTAGCAGTAAGGGTGCCTAATTAACTACCTCCCGTTCTAATCCAAAGACAACTGAAGGAACAGGGCAAGACAAAAGTAGAGGATTTTCTCCCCTTTGTGGTCATCAAGCCTGGCAGGCCCACCCCATACACTGTGATGGAGATTACAGGTGCAGGCATTTTTTTCAAGGAATAAAAGGGATGTCCACGGCTCTATTAATGGCTAGTTGAGCATCGGTAGAAGTTACTTGAATGTGCACTAGCAGGTGGCTCAGGTTGACTTTGTGAGATCTAAGGAGGTTGCTAGTTCCTTTAGTCACAAATGCTCAAAGTCTGGAAGCTGCAATGTCTGTCCACTTGCAGCTTACCAAGTTGGCCAAGAGATCTTTGTATGTTCAAAAAGATGGCCAACGCCTCGTGGTGGGCCCAGCAACAGTGGGTGAATGTGGCTCCTTATATGATCTGATGCACCTGCCATATTGTGCATCTTGCCAGCACAGAAGTTACAAGCAGCAACTCAAGTGGATTTAGGCTTGGTGTGAGATAACTGAAGGAATATACGGTGGGCAACTGGTCATGCTCAGGCAGCAACCCCAAAGATCTATGTTCTGCCCATCTACTCCCCACCATGTATGTATGAAAGGTGTCCAAACATGTAGATTCAGGGATTTAGACTAATCTCAGTTCTGAAATCGTAGGAAGCTGCCTTCTAACAAGTCAGACCATTGGTCCATCTACCAATGTATTGTCTACATTAACGGGATGGACTAGGGCGAGTCAGGAGGTTCAGCCTGATTGGTGGCAGCCTACTGTAATTCTTTTTGGGGAACCCTTATAATAAAGAAGAGGGGCTCCACCAGTAGGGAAAACGTCTCCCACCCTTTCTCCAGATCTTTCAAGCACTTGACTGGTCTTTTGTGGACTTCCCAGGCATAGCACTGCAGTAGAAGATCAATATTATTAGATGAATTAATAAAAATGGAGAGCTGTGGTTTCATACCAAGTTTATTTCTTTTTACCTCATTAATCACTTCTTTTGCACAACAACAACCTCAAGTTGACAATGAAATGCAAGTGGTAGATTTAAAGGAATCAGATAAGGCTCTCTTAAGAGTGTGAAAAGTCCATTCATGACACCATGACACCTTCTTCTGTCTGTCTGGAAAGGACTAAGACTTCACACACTGCATCCTAACAAGTGAATCTTGTGCAAGGCCAACAAAATTCAACCAGAATGGGAAGGAGGGCAGTCCCGAGGGGAACTGAAACACCACATAGGTTTGGGCAGCTGCACATATATTTGAAAGCCTTTCTGTAAACTGAGCCCCCATTTGCGCATGGAGGAGGCCACGGTTATAGTAATAATAAAACTCTTATATAGTGCTTCTCATACAGGAACACTTAAAACACCCACCATGAAAGAAAGTACCTCCATATTACATATGAAGAAGCTGCAAGACTTGCAGCTCAATCCTAATAAAAATTTGTTCTTTGCCCCCTTTGGTTTTAATAGGACATACTTTCAAGTATTGTAGCCTTAGTAACCGAAGGCTGCATATCTGTAAGAATAAGATTGTCAGCATTCTTGCCTTCTTTCTTTGTATATATTCATTTTTAGCATCCAGTGGCCACTAATCTCTTTTCACTGCACTCTACGTAAGCTTACAGATGGTAGAAGCCAAAATGTTCACCAGTGCTTGTGTTTGACATGGTTCAAGAGAGACTAGATCACAACGGTGTAGTTCATTCGTGGACTTTAATATGAAATCTGATGTACAATAATATCAATAGCACCATAAACAGCCATTCCTTGCTTCTTCAAGGATTTTTGTCTGTGCGTGTGTGGATTTTTGCTACACGCGCTTACTGATGCAGTACTTGCTGACTATATGTGCTTACTTGAATGCATATAGACACACAACCACATGAAGTGGAAGATCCTTAGAACAGTAATGTCCTGGACGGGGTTGCACTCTCCCTAAAGGATCGGGTCCGTAGTTTGGGGGTGCTCTTGGATCCAGAACTGTCACTTGAGGCACAGGTGAACTCAGTGGCAAAGAGCACCTTTTATCAGCTTAGGTTGATATACCAACTACGCCCTTATCTGGACAGAGATAGCCTAGCTACAGTGATCCATGCTCTGATAACCTCTCGCTTGGATTACTGCAATGCGTTATACGTGGGGCTGCCTTTGAAAATGGTCCGGAAACGTCAGCTGGTACAAAACAGGGCAGCCCATTTACTAACAGGGACTGGCCAGTGAGATCACATTACGCCAGACCTTTTACAACTTCATTGGCTGCCAGTCCAGGTCAGGGCCCAATTCAAAGTGCTGGTATTGACATTTAAAGACCTAAACGGTTTGGGGCCAGGTTATTTGAAGGAACGCCTCCTCCCATATGTGCCTGCCCGGACCTTAAGATCATCTACAGGGGCCCTTCTCCGTGAGCCCCTGCCAAAGGAAGTGAGGCAGGTGGCTACTAGGAGCAGGGCTTTCTCCACTGTGGCACCCCGGTTGTGGAACGAGCTCCCCAGAGAGGTCCGCCTGGAGCCTACACTGTACTGCTTTCGTCGCCAGCTGAAGACCTTTTTATTCTCCCAGTATTTTAACACTTAATTTTAACTTAAATTTAAATTTTACTGTTTTAACTCTGAATTTTAATCTTATAATCAACTTTGCTGTGTGGTTTTATCCTGGTTGCGCTTTTTATACTGTATTTCAAAATTGTGTTTTTAACCTGTTGGATGTTTTTTGTGGTTTTAATTTTTGTGAACCGCCCAGAGAGCTTCGGCTATTGGGCGGTATAAAAATGTAAAAAATAAATAAATAAATAAATAATGTAGGCTTGTGGAATGGAGTCGGCCTTGTCTCGGGTAACAGCCACTTTGCCCTAAGAGGTGACAATTGGGGCCCACCACTCCTCCCTCAAGCTTGCTGATACAGCAACAAAATGATGCTTGAAATGAAATTTTCCAAACTGAATGGACAAAGACTATCAGATCATAGAACTTGCTGCTTGAGAAGTTCTTTTTTGTTTGCTTTTATATATATATACAAGGCAGATCGGTTGCTCTCTTAAAATAAGTGGGAGATTTGGTGCTTGGAACATGACACAGACTGCGGTAGCCCTTTTTCTTGGAATTGCTCATAATAAAGACTTTTATGCCTAACTGCACAATTTATTCTCTCCCACGGGGCAGGCTCACCCAGTTTGCATATGGAAATGTGGCAACCAGACTTTGAAAATGTATTCCCAGTTCCTAAGCATTGTTGTTTCTGTTGTTTTCTTGTACCTAAAATAAACTAGAGAAACTGCTGATGCCCCCCCCACATTAATTTTGGTTGCTGTGACAGGTAATTCAGCTCATAATCTCCCAAAGTAGCACGCACATCAGCAGCACGCCAGATATTGTGTTAAGATGTAGAACTGTATCTAGGCAGGGCTGTACGAGAAAAAATTCCAGTTCTGTTTCCAGAAAATTGGAAATACTGCGAGTGAGACCTGCAAAACGTCGTTGCAGTGCGGACGGGCCCCGGCTTTCCATTGCCCCCACTCCCAGCAGTAAGTCTGCATTTTGTAGCGGCTGAATGCGTTCAATCCTCAATAGTCTGTTTTGGGGGTTTGCCCTTAGTCGTCTCCCCCCCTCCATGAAATATTTTTTGTACTTCTGCAAACTTTGGGGTTCCTTTGAGCTTGCTGATACATCCCTGTTGCGTGTGGGTGGTGCTATTTTGGCTACATAAGAAATGGTGCTCAGAGAATTGAGTTTGCTTTTAGTGTAGAATATTAGCAACAAACAGGGATACATGGGAGTGACAGCAAAAAAAGCATTAAGACAGAAAGAAAACGGATGAAAAGGCAAACGTCCCTGTTCTAAGACAAACCACTTCACCCTTAGTAGTCCTAGGAAGCAAATGGAAGCCAATTTAATTGTGGATCTGTGTAGCAGAGGTAAGAATTCTTTGTCGTCAAACAGGTGCTTGCTCATTTTATTTATGCCACCTCTTCAGATGTGTTTGCACCATCAGTAAGAGGCCCTTTTAAGCATATACCGTAATTCAAAATCTATTCAGTGATATTAAAAAAAAACATTTCTTTTGACACACATGTTGATACTGGGCACACTTATTCCTTGGCCTCCCTGATGCATTCAATTGTACAGCTCTCCTCTCTCATCTCACTATTGCCCCGCTCGTGCTCTTCACTCCTCTGATGCCATGTTTCTCGCCTGCCCAAGGGCCTCTACTTCCCTTGCTCGGCTTCGTCCATTTTCTTCTGCTGCCCCTTATGCCTGGAACGCTCTTCCAGAACATTTGAGAACTACAAGTTCAATCGCAGCTTTTAAAGCTCAACTAAAAACTTTTCTTTTTCCTAAAGCTTTTAAAACTTGATGTTGTGCGGACTTTATACTGTTAGTTTTACCCTACCCTGTGCCTGCTTACCCTACCCTGTGCCTGTTGGCATTCTCTTCCCCTCCTTATTGTTTTACTATGATTTTATTAGATTGTAAGCCTATGCGGCAGGGCCTTGCTATTTACTGTTTTACTCTGTACAGCACCATGTACATTGATGGTGCTATATAAATAAATAAATAAATAAATAAATAATAATAATAATAATAATAATACATCTGCTTATTACATCATTATGATAATGACTGGTGCAAATATCCACCTGATAACATGCTGGTTTTCTTTATAACATCAGCATAACCTCAACTAACCTATCCTTGGACACACCTGCTATATTTCACAGCACTGAAAGAGTGCAGGACACGGAATAACGGGCTCAAGTGTCTGGAAACAAAGCCCTATGAAGAGAGACTGAAAGAACTGGGCATGTTTAGCCTGGAGAAGAGAAGATTGAGGGGAGACATGATAGCACTCTTCAAATACTTCAAAGGTTGTCACACAGAGGAGGGCCAGGATCTCTCCTCGATCCTCCCAGAGTGCAGGACACGGAATAACGGTCTCAAGTTAAAGGAAGCCAGATTCCAGCTGGACATCAGGAAAAACTTCCTGACTGTTAGAGCAGTACGACAATGGAACCAGTTACCTAGGGAGGTTGTGGGCTCTCCCACACTAGAGGCCTTCAAGAGGCAGCTGGACAACCATCTGTCAGGGATGCTTTAGGGTGGATTCCTGCATTGAGCAGGGGGTTGGGCTCGATGGCCTTTTAGGCCCCTTCCAACTCTACTATTCTATGATTCTATGAGTTAAGATGAAGGAAATAGATGAAAGAAATTCTTCATATCTAAATGACTGCCATAGGTAGATTTCATTAGCTAAAGACTGGGGCATGTTCATTGCTTGATTGAAACATGGCACAATGACTTTTATAGGCTATCTCGGATCCCAAACCTCAGAACGTCCATGTCACCTAAAACAATGCTTTTCGATGAGGCCAGTTCACAATGGGCTAGTCATTGTGTAGAAGATGCACACACATCTGAATCAGCCCTGAGGCTACAATCCTATACCTTGGAAGTAAGCCCTCTTGAACTTAATGGGACTTCCTTTTGCATGGACATATATAGGATTGGTGCTCGAAGCCTTCCAGTGATTACATATATTAATGGTCTTCAGAAGGCAAAATATTCTTTGAGCCTACACAAGAAAATCAAGACCAGTGAAGCATCATTTACTAGGTAGATTAGGAATGCTGTAAGAATTCTAAAGACACCCCCCCCAAAAAAGTTAAGGTGAAACAGCCACAGAAGATGTTAGGCTGGGGGATTGTAGGGTCAGGAAGTTGAAGGGGAAAAAATGCAGAGAAGAGGATACTGCTGTCTAATGAAAGCTCACCAGTACCTTAGAATCATAGAATCATAGAATAGCAGAGTTGGAAGGGGCCTACAAGGCCATCGAGTCCAACCCCCTGCTCAATGCAGGAATCCGCCCTAAAGCATCCCTGACAGATGGTTGTCCAGCTGCTTCTTGAAGGCCTCTAGTGTGGGAGAGCCCACAACCTCCCTAGGTAACTTGTATACTGTTACTAAGAAACAGACTGGATCACCTAGACTTCAGTGCCATAACAGAGGACATGTGATGTGGACCTTTCAAAATGTCAGCCCCTTGAGGAATTTTTTTCAGTTACCCTTTTCCTCTCAACGTCCTTTGAACAGATTTTTCCAGCTCCTACCCAAGCTACTATTTAATTCCCCTGCTTTTTGTTTGTTTTGATGTATGTTGTGCCCCCAAATCTCTGGCTTTCTTTCTATGTGAAAGCCCCCAGCTGCTTGAGTAAGAAACAAGACTGCAGTGCACTGGTATTTGCTCTTTCGGCTTATAGAGATGGCCTTGTTCTCACCAAGACGTAGCTGAGAGCTATACCAATTGAGGTTCTTGGTGGGGGCTCACATAGTGAATACTGCTGTACACACACACGCACACATCCCTGTATATAAAATACTACAGTCATCAGAAAAAGTTTGTGAACCCTGATAAGAATTATGCAAATGCCATAGTTTTACCAAGAATCAAAACCAGTCCTTTCCTAATTATCCAACAGGGTTGATAGTAGGGCTGTGCTCTGCTTCGCTTCGGAGCGTAGAAGCGATAGCGAGGCGGCTTGATTTGCCTCCGACAAAGGTGAAGACGAAGCGGGTCGGGGAGGGCTGCGGATCGAGGCAAAGAGGATTGAGACCAAGAGGATCCTTCGCCTCAATCCGGAGCTCCGAAAGCAAGGTAAGTGGGGGTTTACCTGGCACTGCTGCAGCCTGTGTGGCGACGGCGGCAGAGCCGGGTAAGGGGGCAGAGGGGAAGGGTTTTGCCTAAGTCCGTCGCGTTCTGGCAGTGGCTTCACCTGAGCCCGAGGACTCAAACCGGAAGACCAGGCCGCAACCGCGGCCTGCCCTTCCGCTTTGAGCCTTGGCCTCAGGTGAAACCGCTGCTGGAACGTGACAGACGCAGGTAAGGAGGGAGGGGGGCCTTACCTAGCGCCAGTGCCGCCACCGCAGTCCTTGCGGTGATGGCAGCGGAGCCGGGTAAGGGGGCAGGGTGGAAGGGTCTTACCTGAGTCTGTCGTGTTCCGGCAGCAGCTTCACCTAAGCCCGAGGACTCAAACCGGAAGACCAGGCCGTGGCTGCCTGGTCTTCCTGTTTGAGACCTCGGGCTCAGTTGAAGTAGCCGCTGGACTACGACGGATGCAGGTAAGGGGGGAGGAGGGAGGGGGCCTGCTGCCACCGCCACTGCGGAGCTCCAATTGGATCCGGAGCTCCGCAGTGGAGCGGACCATAGGCGGATCGATGCAGGATGGAGTGGACCCGATCTGGAATTTGTGGATTGGGTGCGAAGCAGATCGGGGGGTCCGTGCACAGCCTAGTTGATAGTAACCAATTAAATGAGAAATCAGCTCAATTAAAGAGAATAATTAGAATCAGATGTTTAAGTACTTACGTAGATTTGGGGAGGTGAGTTAGGGGACACCATATAAAAGGATCAGAAACTTTGTGAGTTTGGTCTTCACCATACGGTTGTGTGCAAACATGTCATGCCGGAATCAAAAGACATCTCTGAGGACCTCAGAAAAGTAGTTATTGCCTCAGGACTTGGACAGCTTGCCTACACTGACACAACCATGAATTCTGTAGTATATCAGAAGATTCTAGAGAAGAATGTCATGCTATCCAACCGTGAATTGAAGCCGAACCGAAAGTGGGTCATGCAACAAGACAATGATCCTAAACATACAAGCAGATCTACAAAAGAATGGCTGCAGAAGAAGCAATTCCGTGTTTTAGAATGGCCTAGTCAAAGTCGGGACCTAAACCTTATCAAAATGTTGTGGCAGAAATTGAAGCGAGCTGTTCATGCAAAGAAACCCTCAAATGTCACGGAGCTGAAGAAGTTCTGTAAGGAAGAATGGGCCAAAATTCCTTAAAACCGATGTAAGGGACTGACCAACAGTTTCGGGAAATGGTTACTTCAAGCCATTGCTGCTCAAGGGGGTGCCACCAGGTCCTGAATCTAAAGGTTCACATGGATATTGAATGCTGAATCAGTTGTGGATAGATAAATGTTGAAAAAGCATCATGCTTGTGTGTCATTTGTTTCATCAGGTTATCATTCTCTATCCAGGATTATGAGGTTAGATTAAGGTAATAGAAGCATAGAAGCATAGAATCGCAGAGTTGGAAGGGGCCTATAAGGCCATCCAGTCCAACCCCCTGCTCAATGCAGGAATCCACCCTAAAGCATCCCTGACAGATGGTTGTCCAGCTGCCTCTTGAATGCTTCTAGTGTGGGAGAGCCCACCACCTCCCTAGGTAACTGATTCCATTGACGTACTGCTCTAATTTCATTGTCGTACCGACCTAATAACATTTTAGGTTGGAAATATGTGACAATCCTAAGGGGTTCATAAACTTTTTCTCACCAATGTAGATGTTCGGTAGATATAACCCAACTCTCTGATTGAAATTGTAGTTTTCCACGTGCAAAGACTGGTTTTACATAGAGGAGCACTCAAACATGTGAGCCCCCACTGGCAGCCTGTAGTAGTACAACTCATAGTTTTACCACCTCAGTGAGAACTAAGTGTTGGACATTTTGTCTCAACCCATGCCCAAAACAAAATGCTTCTGAACCCAAGTAGCTAACTCCCAGAGTGAATGCCGCTTTCAAGTCTGTGCTCATGACTATGACATTTTCGGTTGTCGTCAGCATTATAAATCACGATCAGCCTTCATAACCATAGTACCAAAACCAGAATTTACAGCAAGTCAGAATTGCACACCAAGCAAACACCCAGCACCACAGCAAGCAAAACATCACGAACACCTTGCAGTCATTTTCACAGGTCCTACTAGACCACCAGGACACCGACGACTGTACCCACTTCTTCCACATAAAATCTTATTTTCCCTTAAAATTTCCTTTTATTTAAACATTTTAAAATGTATCATCACTATAGTATGGATGAAATGATTCTGCATTATAAACAGGTGCTCGTCTAGGGCAGCTGTTAGTTAGAAACGATTCGTTAGCAAGGGCATTCAAGCCCAGTTCTTCTTTCGTAACCCAAAGCACACCCCTTCACAACCCTGTCTGATGTCTCTAACAATTCTGTCTTGCTTCTTATACAAGAGACATTTCTGTGTGGCATGGCAGTGGCCCCTTTCTTTGGATACATAGCTTTCCATTAATGCCCTGGTACTCCCAGTCGGAGGACCAGATGCCTGCTGGGGAAGGTGCACAGTTCCACCTGACTTCCAGCCAATTTTGGTCTGTGCCTTGATCGGGTCAGCTGGCTATGTATTCACCTGCCCCTGCCCTGCTGAATGGCTGTATCTCACCCATCCAACTTGTTGCACTGCCGAGTGGCACTCTAGATCTCGGTGTCTACTCCCTTTCTTAAATGATTTCATTGAGCCTGCTTCTTTTTCTGCCCCGGTGACCCCAGGCTGATCAATGTGGAGCAGCCTTGCCTGTCCCATTTCTGAACTCCAAAGAGTAGCAGTTCGCATAAAAACTCTTGCCACTAAAGGAGTAGTGGCTGCAAAACACAGAGAAGAAACACAAGATTATGTCAACGTCAACATTGATGGCCCCAAATGGCACCATGGTGGCGCATTAAACCCATTATCCGGATGTCTAAAAAGGCACAACTGGGACCTGGCCAGAAACCACAAAGACTGGAATCATTGTGGATCCAAGAGAACTTAAAAAAAGAACAGTATGAAACAGAGAGGGAGAGATACCAGGCCAGCGTTTTCCCCAATGGTGACCGAGCAGAGCCATTGTTGATCTGTGACCAATATAAATTGAACTCTGTTTGATGTAGGCTGAAATGCCAGTTTAGGTGTGGACTTACTAGGCAAGTCATTGTCCCGCCGACTTAGTTTCCCATCTTAAAAATTGGAATTACGACAAAGTTGTTATGGGAGAGAACAGCATTACACTGCATTGCTCTGTTTACTAAACATGCCACAAGATAAATAACAACAATAACCAGGACAACAGCCTTGCATACAGATAGGATCATTCTCTGCTAGCCAGCACAACAGCAAGCCTACATTACTCAGGTACCATGACATTGAATAAAAGAACTCCACTGGAACGGGCAAGAGGCAAATCTTCAGGTGTGAAGTCCTGGAATGCATTCTGTGCTAGGTTGTATTACTAGAGACAAGAGGTTCGCTTTCCATGCCTTTGGTGTATTGTTGAGGACTGTCTCAATCGACAACACAGCCTCCTCTGGTGTCGTGTCTAACCCTACTGCCCCTGTTTTGGGAGACAATGTTTCAGGTAATCAATCAGAATCAGATTCAGAACTAGAAGACGCAGCACCAGACACCAGCCAGCCTGTACCAGTGGGGGAGGAAGCTCTCACGGGCGATTCCCCAGCTGGGAGTCAGCCCCCTCCAGAGCTTATTTCCTCAAGGCCAAATCCTACGCACCCGGTGAGAAGTGAGCCTTCTTCCGGAGAAGAGTGTCCCGACAAGCTAGCTGATGCTAGGGTCTGCCGGAAGCTCAAACGCACAGGGCGGAAGGAAGGCGTGAGAAAGTCTGTGAGATTGCGCCAGAACCTGCCTCCGCACCAGGCTCTCTGAAGTTACGGGCGTTTGGGAAGTGGCTTCCTATTCTTCTTGAGCAGACAATGGTCTTGCTTAGTTTGCATAGTTTTGCCTAGGGGGACGTTTCCAAGAGGTTAGACTCTATTCAGGTAGAAGAGAAGTTTGTTGCTTAATAAAAGCTTTGTGGATTACCTAGCAGGCCTCATCATTTGCCTCCCATCAAAAGCAGGAGTTTTCTGAGAAACACGACATCTGGGGCATGAAGATATTCCTTAAATATTGTCATAATGGGATCAATGAAAAGTTCCCAATTTTCCAGATGGACTTGGTGACATATTAATAGGTTTGAAAGAGTTGTAAGAAAGGAAAAGTTGCTATGCCTAGTATTTTACTGCTGGAGAGTCCCAAGTCCTTTTCTGGTGTGTCAGTTAAGCAGTGAACAAATCAAAATAAAACCCTCTTT
The DNA here is from genome assembly GCF_023053635.1 of Elgaria multicarinata webbii. Taxonomy (NCBI): domain Eukaryota; kingdom Metazoa; phylum Chordata; class Lepidosauria; order Squamata; family Anguidae; genus Elgaria; species Elgaria multicarinata. Next base: position 213,139,698 of record NC_086171.1, on the reverse strand, counting down.
TGCACTAATTACAGTGGTGAGACAAAGTTTGTGAACCCTAACAATAATTATGTAAATTCCACAGTTTTACCAAGATAGCCTTCATGAATCAAAACCAATCCTTTTTTTAATATCCAATAGGGTTGATGTTAATAAATTCCATGTCTTGTGAAATAAAACGATGTATAAATTAGGCAAACAACGAGTCCTTAAGAGTCAGGGTATGTGCAAAAGTTGCGTCAGCTCAAAGAGAATAATCAGAATCAGGTGTTTAATTAATTAGGTAGATCTTTGCAGGTGTGTTTGGGAGGCCCCACCCTATAAAAGGATCTGAAATTTTGTGAGATTGGTCTTCACCGTACGGTGGTATAGAAACACGTTGTGTCATGATCAGAAGACATCTCTGAGGACTTCAAAAAAGCAGTTATTGCTCATCAGTCTAGAAAACATTTCTAAGGATTTGAGGCACCACTGTCAGACAGATAGTCTACAAATGGAGAAAGTTCAAAACCACAGTTATTCTACCCAGATGTGAATGTCCTACCCAAATCTCTCCAAGAACAAACCGGCACATCATCCAAGAAGTCAAAAAGAACCCCAAAGTAACATCCAAGGATCTGCAGGCCAGTTTTGCCCTTACTAATGTTCAGGACTCAATGATCTGAAAAAGACTGAACAAGAATGGTGTTCATGGGATGATAGCCAGGAGGAAATCACTGCCGCCTGAACAAAAAGAACATCGCCGCTTGACTGAAGTTCACTGAAGATCACATAGAAGATCGACAAGACTTCTAGAACACTGTTCTCTGGACAGATGAGTCAAAGGCAGAACTTTTGGGGCTCAATGAGAAAAAATATTTTTGGTGAAAAAGAAACACTGAATTTGAACAGAAGAACCTCATCCCAGCCATCAGGCATGGTGGTGGGAATGTGGTGGTTTGGACCACCTTTGCTATCTCAGGACTTGGACAGCTTGCCAACACTGATACAACCATGAATTCTGCAGTGTATCAGAAGATTCTAGAGGAGAATGTCAGGCCATCCATCCGTGAGCTAAAGCTGAACCGAAAGTGGATCATGCAACAAGTCAATGATCCTAAACATACAAGCAGATCTACAAAAGGCTGTGGAATGAGCTCCCTAAGGAGGTTTGCTTGGCTCCTACATTATATGCCTTTAGACGCCAGGTGAAGACCTTTTTATTCTCCCAGTATATTAACAGTCTATAAATTAATTTTAACCTTGCTGTTTTAAATTTGTATTTTAAATTTGTATTTTTGCATTGCTGCTGTTTTTATCTTGGTTGTGCTTTTATATTGTATTTTATATTATAGTTTTATACTGTTGTGTTGTTTTGAATTGTCTTAATTTTGTGAACCGCCCATACACATTAAAACAGATTAAAACATACCATACATGATTAAAACATCTTTAAAACATCCTTAAAACATTCTAAAATTTCTCTGGATAGGCCTGCCAGAATAGATCAGTCTTTATTGCTTTTTTAAATTCTAAAAGACTGTCAAATAGTCTATAAATAAATTTTAATTTGGTGTTTTAAATTTGTAATTTTGCATTGCTGCTGTTTTTATCTGGTTGAGCTTTTATATTGCGTTTTATATTATGGTTTTATACTGTTGTTTTATACTTTGAATGCTTTTAATTTTTGTGAACCGCCCAGAGAGCTCCGGCTATTGGGCGGTATAGAAATGCAAGAAATAAATAAATAATAAATAAATAAATAAAAAGAATGGCTGCAGAAGAAGAAATTCCATGTTTAAGAATGTCCTAGTCAAAGTCCAGACCTAAACCCCATTGAAATGTTGTGGCAGGACCTGAAGCCAGCTGTTCATGCAAGAAAGCCCTCAAATGTCACTGAGTTGAAGTAGTTCTGTAAGGAGGAATGGGCCAAAATTCCCCCAAACCAATATGAGACACTAACCAACAATTTCAGGACATGCTTACTTGAAGTCATTGCTGCTCAAGGGAGTACTGCCAGGTACTAAACCTAAAGGTTCACCTGGACATTTGGTGTGATGGCATGGGATGCTGCAAACTTGATAAAGCTAAGCAGGTCTAGGCCTCGTCAGTTTCTGGAAGGGTGACTACCAGGGAACCCCATGTACATTGATTCCTGCATTGAGCAGGGGGTTGGACTCGATGGCCTTGTTAGGCCCCTTCCAACTCTATGATTCTATGAAATATTGAATGTTGAATCAGTTTTGGATAAATAAATGTCGAAAAAACATCATGTTTGTGTGTCATTTGTTTAATCAGGTTATCTATTGTTCATTTACTAGGCTTATGGGGTTAGAATAAGATCTAATAACATTTTAGGTTGGAAATATGTGACAATCCTAAGGGGTTCATAAACTTTTTCTTGCCACTGTAGCACACCCTGAATCCTTTGTGCTGTTGACAGTGAAGTTTAGATACTTTCTCCCCTCTGTACATGGATGAAGAAATTTATCATGGTTAGTTCTCTAGAAATCTGGACAAGCAGCTGGACAAGCATCTGTTGGGGATGCTTTAGGGTGGATTCCTGCATTGTGCAGGGGGTTGGACTCGATGGCCTTGTAGGCCCCTTCCAACTCTGCTATTCTATGATTCTATGATTCTATGAAGCCATTTCTGGCACTGAAAATATGAATTCATACTCTTGTGACACCCCTGGCAAATCTTCACAGTACGATTTACATACCTACAAAGTGGTTCTTTGCCTGAAGGACAAAGAACCCATAATCAGTCCAATCTGTGTCCTTGGTCTTAATGCACAATGAACCACACAGTGACATCAGATTTTGTCCCATATCTGTGCCAGTCTCTTTCCTCCCTACAGGGCACTGCCAAAAAAAACCCTCCTGACTCCATAAATTACGCTTTTTGGTCTCAGCTTCCATCTGTGAAATGGCATATTTGCAGGAACATGCATCTGAGCGCCTGACTTGCCAAAAAAGACTTGCATTAAAAAAAATCCACATACACATAAAATGTACACCAACCATAGGCACTAAAGGCTGCAATTTTACTCACACATACTAGAAAGTAATCCCCATTGAACTCAATAGGAAATACTTTTAAGTAAACATGCAAGGAATCAAGCTGCACAAAAGACGACCACCCTATTAAGACTTCCCTTAGCGTGCAATTCTGTCCACTTCCGCGATAAATCTCCTCATGCCAGACCTAGTTTTGCATTGGAACTAGCATCCATCCATTCAGGTGCGGTGATGCAAGGCAGCTTATATTATTATTTATCATTTCTACAGCACAGTTCAGTGTCGAAAGTGTTTGAGAGTTCTTATTTATCCTCACAGCAACCATGGTATAGCTTAGAGCAGCCTTCCTCAACCTGGGGCGCTCCAGATGTGTTGGACTACAACTCCCAGAATGCCCCAGCCACTGGGGCATTCTGGGAGATGCAGTCCAACACATCTGGAGTGCCCCAGGTTGAGGAAGGTTGGCTTAGACCAAGACAATAACTCTCTAAGACCACTCAGTGAACTGCTTGGCAGAGTGGGAAATTGACAGCAGATTTCTCACAACCAGGCCAACACAGATCCAGTCTAATAGCTGATGCCTACGGTACTTTTTAAACTCCAATAAAAAAGTGTCTGGGTTTAATTGTCAAAATACATGCTCTGCAAAGTTCAGCAAGGAATGGCAGACATATATATGAATGGCTGAGTTTTCCTGAACTAAATACAGAAGTAGGAACTAGATCTTTTCCCAATTGCTGCTTCTGTATACTTGGGAGTTGGGCTGAACCTGGCTACTTAAATGTGCATATGGTGTTAAACACTTAATTTAAATTTGTTTCATATTTAACTTTTGAAAAGTAGGATAAAGTCTTTTTCTTCCATCAAGCATTTGGGGGAGGTTGGGCGAGTTTGTTTTCTCTGGCTGCAGTATTTTTGGATTTTGTAGCAATTCAAACAGTATTTTGCTCCCTTGCGTTCTTTTACTGATTTTATACTGTGAGTTGAAACACGAGCACATAGGAAATAGGAGGAAAACATTCTCGGTTGATAATGCCATTCATATATTTTCTCATTTACATCTTGGGCACTTTTCCGATCCAATTTTTAAAAATGGAAGCGTCAAACAGACTCTTCAACTATTTAGGAATATATCTGACATTGCTACCAGTTACACAGAACCACACACCTTACTTTGGTGGGGAGGCACTACTGCAATCAAAACATCCAACACTTTTGCATTTTTATCCGTGCAATTTCACAATCCAAAGGGACGCACCCGTTCTGTTTGCTCCTCTGTCTCGTTTTCTAAGCAGTCTTCCCTCCTCACCTATTTGAAGCTGCAACTATCAGATATGGTTAAAGGGTTCTTTATGGCCTTTACTACAATGTACTACCTAAAAAATACAGATCCTCATAATCATTACTCAAATCCACCTCCTGTAACGCTTCCATCCTTAGGGAGAGGTGTGGTTTAGTATTTCCACTGACAATGTTTAGCTAAAGCTCTACAGGTTGGGGTGGAGCCATGCACTTTTTAGTTTTGCATGACATGAGTCACAATATTGAAAGCCTACTGTCAGAAATATGGCAAGTACCTTGTATTTACTACGGAGCCTGGTTTCGATCATGCGGTAACTCTGCTTAGCCCATGGTTTTTAGCCCTGAAGAGAACACTTCTCAAAATAAAATGTAACTCTATCTATAGGCATGATTATGTCTGAGACTAAAAAGACAGCAAATCATGCTCTTTGATTCTCCAAGTTCAGGACTCCTAGCAAAATTCACCACCAGCTGCAAATCAGTCAACAGAAAGCAAGGACTCAGCTGGAGGAGACTGTTTTTAACCAAATCCCCCAATCATCCAGTCCGTACTCTAGCCACCAAGAAAGCAATGGGTTCATTAGGGCCCTTTCACACATTACATGGTATTCAGTAGTAAACCAAAGCCTATCCTGGTTGGAGTGTACATGTACAATGCACTGGTTGGCAAACGTACAGCTGTCCTCGCTTTGCGTTTCAAGTGTACACTTTAAACAAGTGTATGCCTAAAAAACATGTGATGTGTGAAATTGGCCCTGTTGCCCTCCGTGACAAGGAAGGACCCTTTATTGTCCAAGCCCATGTCGATACTGGACTTGGGACAAATGTCAAGAACCATGAATGGTTCTTACGGAACAGGCCACATCATTGCAACATTGCTGAACGCGGTCAATGTATCGTCTAAATTCTTGTGCATTATTTAAGGGTGGTTGTGTGTGTTTTTCTGAAGAAGAGCCCAAAGAGAAGCTGGTTTATGGATTCTATATTTAATGTGTGTGAACTAGTTGCTATTCTGTTGAGCGGTCCCTATGAACCTCCACAAGTTAAGGATACAGAGAGGATAGAGATATGGAGCTTGGTACACCAGAGGGAGGGTGGGGGGGGGATGGAAATGGAGAAATCAGATGTTGCCTTGTCTAGACAAAAAAAAAAGTGTTGGGATTTGTTTGTTAGTTATTAGGAAGCAGGTGCTAGTTGTGTAGAAAAGCCCTTTATCCTGAAATCTCTTCCCGTTGCTCCTTGTTCCTGCGCACCTCAGCTGCATGCAGTTCCTGAAAGACATGAAAAAGAGACGTAGAAATAATAGAGGGATGGTGACCTGCATAGAGATGTGAAGGCCAGGAAAAAAACCGGAAAAATTCAGGAAAAAAACGGGGGTTTTTTCTGTTTTTTTCTGAAGCCTTTTTTGTTTTTTCCGAAAAATTGGAAAAAATGAAGAAAAAACGGATTACGGGATGTTTTATTTTACCATAATGAATAAAATGTTTAAGACAAGGTGTTCAGATATTTACTTCTCCAAATGATTTCTAAAAAATGTACAGTATCAGATTATTACAATTACAAGTCCTAGGTTGCAAACTGAGACTACAACTCTCAAATGCAAGAGCAAGATGCATTTCTGTCTCTAGGGGGCAGCACTGCCATGGAAGCAGAGACTGAAACTGATACTGATAGCTATAGGTCAGAAAATGAGTCTGATTAAATTTCATGCATATTCATTGAATCTTGGTGTCCGTCCCCCCCCATTTTTCTCAGGTTTTTATGGGAATGGGGGCTTTATGTCTTCACACTGGAGGACTAGCGGAGACATAAATAATTTTCTTTGTTAGTAATGTTGGTGGTTTCTTCTGTTGTTTTTTAAAATTGTTTTTTGCCTGCTCCTCATAAATTGGCAGAACCAAAGAGGTTCCTTACAGTTCAGGTGTTCCTAACAGTTCAGGAGCTTGTAGCTCCATTTGTTACCAAAAAAAGTAAAAGTAAATTAAATTTGTAATAATTGTCCCCCCCCCCAAAAAAAAATCATTTTTCTCAGTTCTAACTTTTGCTCCCTAAGACCTCAGCTGCTTTTCTTGCCAAAAATGCTTTCTCACCGATTTCCAACAAATCCTATAGGTGAGAGCCTGGTTAACTTCTTACAGCAGAAGCACAGTCTTGTGGCATCTTAAAGGCTAACGCTTAAGTCAAACCAAAGGCCAAAGTAGATATGCCAGTGAGGGGCTTGTGACTGGATCTCCGGCGTAATTATTTTTAAAGGGTATTAAATGCAGCTGTGGAGGAGGGAATCAGGGGGCAAGTCTACACCTAGGGTCCGGAGGGAAAAGATTTTGTGATATGGTGATTGCAAGATTCTCCCCCTCAATTTACACATGGCGTGCGACATCCCGGGAGGAAGAGGACGTTGTACCCGCCATTTTTTTTTTATCCGAAATGAGAGCAGGAGCGCTCCTATGAAAAAGGTTTAGTTGTTGTTTTTTTAAATACAACTCCTGTTCCCCCCATCCGAGCTCTGTGCCCAGTTCCTGGCTCCGCACATTTACTCACGAGGAGCCGGGACGAAACTGGGATGGCAGCCCACACCTCCCGCGGTCTCGGAATGATCCTGAGACCATGGGAAAAACTGGGATTAAAATGAAGGGATCCCTCCCTGCCGCTGGGATCTCCTGTACGTCATGTGGACGCACAGCGATGATCCTAGGGCGATCCCCGGGATATCGCGCTGTCTAGCCACGCCCAAGGTTTTAGTGCATTTCTCCAATCAAAATCATTCCCCACCCCGAGGGCTGCTACTTGCTCCAAAAGGCTACCTGTACTCTTTATCCTGTGAACAGAATAATCAGTAGAAGGGGGCAGGAGAAGGCAATAGATTCAGATTAGAGAATCGTTCAATACTGGAAAAAAGACATGGGGGAAAATCACACTTCCTGCCTGCTGCAGTTGCATTTGTCTTTTTAAAAAACAAAAATTATTTATTTATTTATTACATTTCTAAAACAAAACACAGCCCACTAGATCTGATCACAGATCTCCCACTGTCCCACAGATCTCCCACCCTCAATCTAATGTTTGAAACTGTTTAAAAGTTGTCCGATTTGCAGTAGCTACGGGGGGGGGGGGGGGAATCTAAGTTCATTTCGTTAAGCCTGTGACCCTGTTTGGATATAATGCTGACAATTCCCGGGTTGTTTAACCCAGAAATCATGGGCACAAGTGGAGCATGTGAGCTCCGCACTCGTTTCCACTTTTAATCAACAATCCAGGAATGTCCTTTTTGCTGGGTTACGTCGTGATGTCTGAACCCGGAAACTCTGGGTTGTTTTTCAGTTACACATCCCAAAGTTAACTCAACAATTGCCCATGGTTAGTTGTTGGGTTAACTCTGGACTGTTTAACCTATAAACAATCCAGAGTTTCTGAGTTTGGATGCCACAAAACAATGATGTTTCTGGGTTGATTTAAAGCAGAAATGATGCATGCATGGCTCGCATGCTCTGCTCATCTCCACAGTTCCTGGGTTAAACAACCCAGGAATTGCCAGCGTTATGTCTGAACAGGGTCTGTTAGTCTTTAAGGAGCCACTGGAATGAACAAAGTGCATAACAAGGAGGCACATGGACTCAAGAGTTCCTTGTGTCACCTGTCATATCAACTGAGCTTGGTGTGTTCTTCATAGCACAGGAGACGTTGAGAGTATATTCTTCAGAATAATAATAAAATAATAATAATAATAATAATAATAATAATAATAATAATAATAATAATAATAATAAATTATTTGTTACCCGCTTCTCCCTCTGGATCGAGGCAGGGTACAACATAAATGCAAATACCATAAAATACATATAACTAAAACATTTTAAACTAATACATTATTAAAAGCAGCACATGATTAAAAGGCGTCTTAAAATTCAACTGGGTAGGCCTGCCGGAAGAGATCAGTGTTTATAGCTTCCTTAAAATCCAGAAGACTGTTAAATTGACGAATCTCTCCCAGCAGGTCATTCCATAATCTGGGAGCGGCAGAAGAAAAGGTCCTCTGGGTAATAGTTGTCAGCCTTGTTTTTGTGGGCTGGAGTAAACCCTTCCCAGAGGACCTGAGTGTGCGGGGCTGATTGTATGGGAGAAGGCGATCCCGCAGGTAGCCTGGACCCAAACCATGTAGGGCTTTAAAGGTGAAAACCAACACTTTATACTTCGCCCGGAAACTAATTGGCAGCCAGTGAAGGGATTTTAAAACTGGTGTAATGTGGTCGCCCCTAGGTGTACCGCTGACCAGCCTGGCTGCCATATTTTGAACTAGTTGAAGTTTCCGGACTAGGCCCAAAGGTAGCGTTATGTTCAGGCCCGGTGCTGCCATAGAGGCAACTCAGGTGGCCGCCTAGAGCGCCAAGCAAACAAGGGCGCCGAACAGCGTACCCGGAAGCTGCTCTCCTGGAGCGGCTTCCGGGTGTACTGTTCCAAAGCCGCCGCCCCAGCCTCCGCCCAACCCCAGCGTCCTGGCTCCTTCGAAGCCAGGATGCTGGGGTTGGAGGCGGAGGCTTCAGTGTGGCAGGCCAGGAAGCCACTTCCAGGCGCGCCGCTTCAAAGCCTCTGCCCCGCCCCCCAACCCCAGCGTCCTGGCTTCAAAGCCGGGAGCGGGAGGGAGCGGGCGGTGAGTGGGTGAGCAAGGGGGGAGCCGGAGCGGTGAGCGAGGGGGGAGCCGGAGCGGCGTGCGGGCGGGGGTGGCAGGCGAGCGGGCGGGGGGTGAGCGGGCGGGGGGGGAGCAGTGAGTGAGCGAGCGGGCGGGTGGGCAGGCGAGTGAGGGGGCGGTGAGGGAGGGAGCGGGGGGGGCTTTAGAACGCGCCTGCCTAGGGCGCAATATAGTCTGGCGCCAGCCCTGGTTATGTAGAGCAAGGGGGGAGCCGGAGCAGTGAGCGAGGGGGGAGCCAGAGCGGCGAGCGGGCGGGAGTGGCGGGCAAGCGGGCGGGCGAGAGCAGTGAGTGAGCGAGCGGGCAGGTGGGCAGGCGAGTGAGGGGGCAGTGAGGGAGGGAGCGGGGGGGGGCTTCAGAACGCGCCTGCCTAGGGCGCAATATAGTCTGGCGCCGGCCCTGGTTATGTAGAGCAAGGGGGGAGCTGGAGCGGTGAGCGAGGGGGGAGCCGGAGCGGCGAGCGGGCGGGGGGTGGCGGGGCGAGCGGGCAGGGGGGTGAGTGGGCAGGGGGAGCAGTGAGTGAGCGAGCGGGCGGGTGGGCAGGCGAGTGAGGGGGGCGGTGAGTGAGGGAGCGGGGGGGGGCTTTAGAACGCGCCTGCCTAGGGCGCAATATAGTCTGGCGCCGGCCCTGGTTATGTAGAGCGCATTGCAGAAGCCGAGCCTCGAAGTTACCAGCGCGTGCACGACCGTCTTTCGGTCTTTAGGAAACTGTTAGGTGGGATCCTCTGGCACTTGCCTTCTCACGGAGTCGCTCCCTCAAGGCGGCTAGATGGGCTTCACGGATCTCCTTGCTCAGCTCCATCTTGTAGTTGAGCTTCTCCTCAGCCAGCCGGCTGAAGTTGTTGTTCTCTTCCAAGGCCTTGTGCAGCACCTCCCTCTCATGCTCACGCTTCTCTGCCAGCTGCTTCAGGACCTGGGCCTCCTGGCTCTAAAATGAAACCAGCAGTCTAAGATTAGATCAAAGCACTCTGGACTCGAACCGCCAACCGTCCGTGAGTTTGTCCAAGGAACAAAAGCGCCTCCCTTTTCCAATTCATTCCTGAGCTTGGGCATTTTTCACAATGCCTGGTAACGTTACATCACAGAATATACTACTTGATATCTATTAAATGCTAATCAATGACAGAGCTTTTATCGCACCAGCGTTATACTGTGCAGTCACTGCGAATTGCGTGCAAAGGATTCCGAAGTTTTCCGCCTTATAATCTGCTTTGATTGGGAAGTACTCCCATGCATTTTGCTTTAATTGCGCTTCTTAACCAAAAGGAGTGCAATATTTTGCTACTAGTTTTTGAGCGTATCATTTGTTGTTTTCCGAGTGGCCCCTGGGGTGTAGGAGCAGGATTTGAAGAAAAATTAAACAAATGCTTACATCTGCGCAAGCTTTAAAGATAAAGACATCAAAATTGGCACAGTAATAGATATTAAGGAGAGCTTTAAGCATACCAAATTTGAATCGGATTGGGTCATCCGTTGATTTTTTATGATTTTTTTTACATTTCCCCCCTTAAATCCATTTCCTGGTATGCAAAGGATCTAGCTGCCCGGTAGCAACAACAACAACAATGGCAACAGCTTAGCGCTGTAGGGGATAAATCGAGGGAAACAGGTACGTGGGATGAAGCTCACAATCTCTCTGTAGTTTCTCCTACACTGTAGGAGAAACCACTCATACACCACTCCAACACCACTTTGTATGAGTGGTAGAGCCACTATATGTTAATACTGCTTCTACAATGGCCTTCACATTCTGTAAAATAATGCGTTTTCAATACCTGAAATACTTCTCTTGACAATATAGCATTAGCCAAATTTACACTGCAGTATTCACTACTTGCCTATTTTAAACTATCATAAAATATCTAGCAGAATTCTAACCATTTTAAGCACTTCGTGACAAGGCACTAGCAATAATGTGTATGCCGTTGATTGATAGTTCCATTCCAAGGAAGCAAGTCAGAGAGAGACAGCAATTCTGACGGAACGCCTCTGCCAACATGAACCTACCCGTACACTATGCTCAACATGTAAGGTCCTCCTCTGGGTGTCTACCCTGAGGGAAGCTCAGAGAGTGGCAACCAGGGAGAGGGCCTTTTCGGTGGTGGCCCCTCAGTTATGGAATGATCTCCCTGATGAGGCTCACCTGGCGCCAACATTGTTATCCTTTCGGCACCAGGTCAAGACTTTTCTCTTCTCCCAGGCATTTTAACAGCATATGCTGACTTTTTTTAACTGAATAGTTGTTTTAAAAATGGATATTGTCTTTTTGTTTGTATTTTATGCTTTTTATGGTTTAAAATTTTGTATATTTCTTTTTAATGTCACTGTTTTTAAGTTTTGTAAACCACCCAGAGAGCTTCGGCTATGGGGGCAGTATATAAATGTAATAAATAATAATAATAATAATAATATTTTTTGACAATGTCATTACCTTCCTCCTCTCCTCTGCAGCCTCCAGCCTCTTCTGCAGTTCTTCCAGGGAAAGGTCCCTCTTCTTGGGGGGAGAGGAGAGGACTGGACTCTCAGGAGATAAGTCGGAGGGTGATTTCAGAATCACTTCAAAGCTCTGGCCAGAAGCCCTCTTGTCCAGCTGCTTGACTTCCATATCTGAGCAAGAGGAACACAGGTACCAAAAGGATTATGGGACACGAACCATGGTGTCAGTTGTATGCATTGTTGTATCATGCCCTAAACAACTTGGGACCAGGATACCTGAGAGAGCGCCTTCTTCCCTACCAACCTGCCTGGTCACTGAGGTCATCCAAGGGTCTGGTCCTGGTGGTCCCACGTAGACCCATCCTCCGATGGGAGTCCACCAGGGGAAGAGCCTTCAGCGTGGTGGCCCCCCTCCTGTGGAATTCCCTGCCTCTGGAGGTCAGGCAGCTGCCAACTTTGTACTCCTTTCGGCACCTCCTGAAAACATCATTATTCCAGGAAGCCTTTCCTTAATGTCCAGCCACGAGTCACTGTTTTTGCTTCTTTTAAAATCTGTTTTGTGTTTTATTCTGTTTTTATTTTCATTTTATCTTGTACACCGCTCTGAAATTTTCAATGGGGAGTGGTATATAAATACTGTAAATAATAAATAATGCCAGTTGCTGTGACGTAACACTTTCGTCACTGGCTTCTGGAGAAGTTCGAACGGTCTCCCAAATTCATTTTCCACTTTGGCTCTCTTCCACATGAACAAGAACCCACGGTATGACTACTTACTATAGGATTTATGCATGTGAGTGCCTATCCCTCCTAAAGTACTAAGCCTGGTTCCAGTTAGTGGCTTCCTGCAGAAGTAATGGAGCACTAGTTGCGAGGGTTGTGTGCTATCTCCAGTATTTGAGGCAATAAGACTGTGGGCATCAGTTGTTGGGGAACATGGGTGGGAGGGTGCTGTTGCACCATGTCCTGCTTGTTCATCCCTGGCCGATGGCTGCTTGGCCAATGTGTGAACAAAGTGCTGAACTAGATGGACCCTTGGTCTGATCCAGCAGGGCACTTCCGATGTCCTTATGTTGCCCATAAAAGTTATCACCTAATGTATGTGTGCATCATGCAATGGTTTCAGCTATGCCACCCATGTTGATCATGATAGATCCCAATCTGTAGTTTGGGCTGACAGTATATGAAGGAGTGGCCATGAACCCAAATAGCATGCTGAATCAGCGTTGAAGAGAGGAGACCTCAGATGTGTATTAAGAGCAACATTGTAAGTCTTTTTTTTTTCATAGACACCTGACTCAATCTCTTCAAGACATAGCTTCAAGACATAGTCTTATATAGGGTGACCATATGAAAAGGAGGACAGGGCTCCTGTATTCATGACCCTCCTATCATGAATCAGTGTGTCTGACATTTTAAAAAGCATACACCTACAACATGAAAATAGTGAAATGGCACATGTCTGAAATTAGGGTGACCATATGGAAAGGAGGACAGGGCTCCTGTAGCTTTAGCAGTTGCATAGAAAAGGGAATTTCAGCCGGTGTCATTTGTATATATGAAGAACCTGGTGAAATTCCCTCTTCATCACAACAGTTAAAGTGCAGGAGCTATACTAGAGTGACCAGATTTAAAAGAGGGCAGGGCTCCTGCAACTTTAACTGTTGTGATGAAGAGGGAATTTCACCAGGTTCTCCACATATACAAATGACACCTGCTGAAATTCCCTTTTCAATACAGCTGTTAAAGATACAGGAGCCTTGTCCTCCTTTCCATAGGGTCACCCTACTGAAATACACAAAGGCTGCAATCTTGAGCATTAAAATCACATAGACTTCAGTGGGATCTAAGCAGGATAAGGGCTGAATCACATGTATTTGTACATCACTTGATTACTCAATGCCTGGTGACTTGCAACGGAATGCATGAACTGACTTTTTTTTATTTTTAATTCTATTTATATCTCAACTCCCTTTTTCAAGAGAAAAACTCAAGAAATATGACAAGGACCAATGGGTCACAGCAGGCCAATGGATGGGGCCCCTTGTACTCCTAAGCTGCACAGTGGATAGCCAATGGTGGGATCTTACATGGGGAGGGGATGAGCAGAAGATGGATGAGGCCTTGCTGTCCATTCATCTCCTGCGGTGGATGTCCCATTGCCTTTACTGAAAAGCTCTGAGACTGAAGTGATGTCTATGGATTTGATCTGTGATGAAGCATACATTCATGCAAGTCACAATCTCACAATTATGACCCAGTCCTAACTGCACACAAGATTGCAGCCAAGAAATAAATAAATATATGAGAATACTTCTCCAGTCTGAAATATCACTACCTATTTTCCAGAGCCAATCATGGTCTTCAAACAGCTGGATGTCTGGAAGCTATAAGGAGCTGTGACACTTACCTCCATACTGGTAGATGGTGTTTGGATGTGGCTGGGTGTGGAAACAGGAGCAGATCAACGAAAGCAGAGACAGTTCCTTCATTTTCTCTTTGTAAGCTGGAAAGACCAAACAAAAGCTCACTGTGAGCAGAAGCCACATGTCATTCTCAGAGTGAAAAGGGTGAAATGCCTGGGTTTTCCCTCTACAGCAAAGGTGTGCAAGTCTAGATGTTTTGGCCTACAACTCCCATCTTCCCCACACCATTGACCATGTTGGGTAGAGCTGATGGGAGTTGAAGGCCAAAACATCTGGAAAGGCAAAAGTTGCCTACCTCTGGTCTAGAGCTCCTTCCATAATCTCAAAAGGGTGGGGGGAACCCCACAGCTTTTGTATATATTTTTAAATTTAGCATTATTTTATATGCCACTTTTCTACAGTAAACCACTCAAAGCAGGTCACCACAACCACAAACTTATCAAACGACAACATTTAAAAGAAAACAACGTGTTACTAAACATTAATTTAAAACAACTTCCTCAACCTGGGGCGCTCCAGATGTGTTGGACTGCATCTCCCAGAATGCCCCAGCCAGCAGAGCTGGCTGGGGCATTCTGGGAGTTGTAGTCCAACACATCTGGAGCGCCCCAGGTTGAGGAAGGCTGATTTAAAACATCAAATACTAAAACAACAAAACGAATATAAAATAAATTCAATGTCACAATGAAAAGTACTGATCAAAATTAAAATCAATAGGCTACAAGTTCAAGTTCAATCGCAGCTTTTAAAGCTTAGCTAAAAACTTTTCTTTTTCCTAAAGCTTTTAAAACTTGATTTTGCTCTGACTTTTATACTGCCTGTTTGGTGCATTCTCTTCCCCTCCTTATTGTTTTAGTATGATTTTATTAGAATGTAAGCCTATGCGGCAGGGTCTTGCTATTTATTGTTTTACTCTGTACAGCACCATGTACATTGATGGTGCTATATAAAATAATAATAATAATAATAATAATAATAATAATAATACTTCTTTTTTAAAAATGTTTTCACCATAAAACATAAGCTGCCGCCTTATACTGAATCAGTCCATTGGGCAAATAAACAGCTGACTTTGAATAATAGTGAAAACGGTGGTTATTCAGGGAATCTGCACGTGAAGAGCTTTCCAATGAAGTATGTTTTATGACAATCAGTCATTGGGAAGGCAGTCAAAAGGGGATGAACAACTAATTCCCAACTTTGAAATATATATATATATATATATATATATATATATACCGTATTTCTTTGATTCTAAGACACACTTTCCCCCCCATATAAACATCTCTAAAAACAGGGTGCGTCTCGTCTTAGAATCTTAGAATCAAAGCTTTTTTTCTGTTGGTGATACTGAAATTAGTGTGCGTCTTACAATCGATGGCGTCTTACAATCGAAGAAATACGATATATATATAAGATCTGATTGCTGTTTAACATGCACTAAGAGCAAAAACATAAAGCAGCTGTGCAGATAATAGAGAAAAGGTTTGGCTGATGTAACAGGATGAGTTTTGCCTTCCATCAATCCAGCCACGGTGATTAGGGCAGCCTCACCGTTAGACACCTGCGTTATATTTCTTTCTGGGTGAGTAGCTTACAAGAACCACCACACAAATTGCCATGTGTCACATGGGCTGGGATGTCCTTCATATCCTAATTTGGGCTAGAGGTCTTTTGTTTACCCTTCGTCATAACACAAAGCAAGGGAAAATGGCAGAACAGAAACTAGCGAAATGGAAACTGCTAGTGGAATTGATTCCTCTCCAACTCCAGCAACCCCCCCAATTCTTCTCCAGAGGGTCCCTAACTTTCTGAAGCAGATATGGGATATGCACAGGGGGGAAACAAGAGGACAAGGAAGTCCCATTATGGCAGAAAGGA
The DNA here is from genome assembly GCF_023053635.1 of Elgaria multicarinata webbii. Classification (NCBI taxonomy): domain Eukaryota; kingdom Metazoa; phylum Chordata; class Lepidosauria; order Squamata; family Anguidae; genus Elgaria; species Elgaria multicarinata. The sequence continues at coordinate 213,123,990 of NC_086171.1, read as the reverse complement.
TGCACTGTGTGAGCAGAAGTCTGCATGCCTGACTGTTGGATCTAATCCATAAAACGGATCAGGCATCAGAAACGACCAATAAGAGTGGGTCAATGGACAGACAGTTGACTTAGGAAGTAGGTCTAAGTTACCTGAGCTGCGTGGAAGCCACTTCTGCATGGCTGGGTCCCATGCCTCTCTAGTAACATCTGTAATACCTGTAAGGAGGAGTCATAATTGGGCAATTTTCCACTTTGTCACCAGACACCAAGGTAGAGGCAATGTTGCCATGGAAAGAAGCCTGTATCAGTGGCCCATTGCCATTGATGGAGCAATGTGGGATTCAGACATGTGGAAGTGGCTCCCACAACCCTAAGGTAATGTAAAAAGTAGCCCGTGGCCTAGAGAAATAAATTCAAGCCCATCCCAAGTCATTGCATGGCTCTGGGCAAGTTACTTCCCATTCTGTAAAGTGGAATAGTGTGTGGGAAGACGGAATTGGCATGATTCAGATTATGTAAAGCGCTTTGCAAATTAAAAAGCTATAAAAACCATTAACAAAAATCATTAATGATTCCAAACCCCGCCAGTATGCATATAACTCCAAGAATTTATCATCATAAAGTGTGAATGGCAATCTTATGAATGGAATTGTTAAACAGGGATTATGGATAACTATAATTAGTAGCACACAGTGTCTTCAGTGATCAAGTAGCCAAGATAATCCAGGGATGTCATCACATGTCTCTAAGCCTCTAAGCTGGCAGTGAACCAAAGCAATGGTTGGCTGCATCTTGTTTTTTTTTTAATGTTGCATCTGAAATGTTCGTTTATTTATTTATTTATTGCATTTCTATACCACCCAATAGCCGAAGCTCTCTGGGTGGTTCATTGCTAACCCTCTCTCACAGACAAGATTCTTGATTAGATTAAAAACAACAACAACTAACCAACAAAACTTATTACATACTGTATACTCTGAAACCTTGTACTGAATTGCTTAAAAAGTAAAGAGGGAACCGAAAGGTGCAAATGTAATAAGATGTTCAATAAATGACAATTTTGGGAAGGATACGACATCCAAAGTTTGCTTGGAATCTTTGGTTAAAATGTTTGAAAATGAATTCCTGGCTGGACATGGGACCAGTTTTTATTTTCATATATCAGGGCTGGGAAAACTTTAGGCATGTGAGATTTAGGTCCTGTTCAGATGACACTTCAGGCTCTGTAGTTAGCAAAACTGTGGTTCTCTGGGTTTAGCACTAACCACAAGCCATGCTGTCACACACAACACTTTAAGGCATGGTTAGAGCCGCTAACCCGGCTACAGATGGTCCGACTGTGGTTAGTGAGTGAGCAGGGTTTAACAAAAAGCACCACGCAAGATACCTTAAACCTTGCTGCTTAACCAAAAGCCTTAACCAGCAGGGTTTAAGTTGTCTTCTGAACATGCCCTTACTGTATCTTTTTACTTTATCTCTGGTTGGTGGACCTTGAGGTCCACCAACCAGAGACAGGTGCAAAACCATGGCTCAGGTTAAGAATTAAGGGCATGGCCACCCCAAGACGAAAATCTACTTGTGGTGTTTTGCCCAAATATTCTTTGTTTAAGCAGCCGTCTGTCTCTCTCTCTCTCTCTCTCTCTCTCTCTCTGTGTGTGTGTGTAGCCTTTTAGTTGTTGCTATCATTAGTTGGGAGTCAGAAAGCCTTGCCAATCTGCTGTTAATCATCCAAAGTTCTAACAGTAGACTCCAATCTAACTTCTGCTTGCTTCTGTCATAGATGAGTCTTTCTCATGCATTTGTATCACATATGTCCATACAGTGACGCAGGGAATAATTAAAAAGAAGTGTCATATGTACCTTCCAGTCAAAATAGGGTTTATATCTGCATTAGGAGCTAACTTAATGGAGTTGATTTAAGCCTCACATGTGAAGAACAAAAGAAACCTTCTAACTCTCATCAGAGAATTTACCTCCATATCGTCTCAAGCAGTGCATTAATATTTCGATTAACAATATTTTTATACTGCCCATCACCTACAGATGTCGGCGCAGTACAGTAAAATACATTTTTTAAAAAAAAAATCAATACAGCAATACAGCAAACATTTGAAGTCTGAATTTGCAGATTTTCTTTTGGAAAGGGTCTTCCAATTACCTCCAAGCAATTTAGACGCTTTAGCTATGTCTGCTTGCAAACAAACCCAATGCTGAGACATCTTTCCCTTCTCAGCCCAGTCTGTCCCCAATTTTGGGCTTTGGGCTCTCCCTCCAGCACAGTGAAGCCCCATTCTCACCCCCATTCCCAACTCATCAATTAAGGGAAAAGTAAGCAGAAAACATCCGTGCAGCCCAGCTGCTGTCAGCGGGTTAATGAGAAGAGGGATGTGGCCATCCCCTGGCACTTGAGACTCTGTCGCTCCATCTTGGCGCCAGCAATCAGAAGCAATTAGCTGCTTCCAGACAACACACATCCCAGGGATGCGTGGAGCAGTTCTCTTGGCTTTGGTTGTATCGGAGAGTGAGGACGAAGCCACAGGGGAAGAAATGTGGAGGAGCTTTTGCCCTGAACTCAGCTCCTTGCAATTAAATTAAGAACTAGCTGCGCCTTCCAGCTGGAGCCGTGTTTTGCTACAAAGCAGGTTTATGAAACTGGTAAGCAAAGGGCTTGCTTAGGGCTGTTTTCCCCAAACCACCTGGCCTCCCCGCTACTCCCACTATTCAGTTCTCTCCCCGGCTCTTTCTAAAAGACAAGACTAAACTCCCTGCAGGCACGCCAGTGCCTGCTCAAAACCCCTATGGTCTGCCATCCACTTCCCTACCGAATCCTTCAGAAGAGCTCAAGGTCAGAGATGAAGGAGCTGTCCCTTCAGCACCACTCCAGGCTGAGTCAGCTGCCCTACAAGCCAGAGAAAGGATGCTTCACGACGACTGAATTTCTTCGACGGGTGCCACGTCCGTGTAGCAAACCTCACTGCCCTTGCATGTACGCTGTCATGTGTGTTTATTTTGCTGCACGCGCTGTCTGAATTCACTCAGGGCTTTTTCCACAAATGAGGGCTATGTTGACGTTGACTTAAATCTAGTGCACTTTTTATGCCGAGTTAACAACATCCACTTGTATGGCACAAATAGCAGGAGGGAAGCCCATTAAAGCTTCATGTCTGAAAACACCCTTTAGAGTATGTGCCCCTCTCCCTCCTTAGAACTGCACTAACGTTATAAAGCCCTGAGGAAGAATGCAACCGCGTTCAAAACGTGTAGACACCTGGCACTTTAATAAACTTTTCACTAACAATATTATTGTAGAAGATTCCTTGGTTCCGCCCTTGCCCTTGGCTTATTTTTTACTCCCCTTCTTTTTCCTTCTTTTCACTCTTGGATTCAAAGCCTCCCCAAATCTGTGCCTTACGTGTTGGGGTCAGAACTTTTCTTTGGGAAACACAGCTCACAATGCAGGTCTTACTTAGCAGAGTAAGTTTATTAGCTTCAGACTTCTTAACAGTTCCGTGTCATTGTGCAGAGTGACAAAAGCTATATACATATACGTATATACACAGTTCTTATCTATATTATATACAGCTGTGATTAGGCTAACCTAGCCTCAAGGATCTTTGGTATATATTCATATCATTAACACCATGATATCTTACAGAATCCTGGCAAGGTTCCTAGTACAGCTTCTATCTCAAGGTAATTGCTCACAGATAGTCTTCTTCTGTTTAGCCTTGAGATAGCCACACACACAATTTTAATGACTACGCATTACCAAATCTGCCCCTTACGTACCAATTTTTTTTACCCCAAACCACTGTGGAATCTCTACCAGTGGCATATCTACACTGAAGTGGCTTTCCACCAGTGTAGCAGGGGCTGCTCCAGGGTGTATGTCAGCAGAGCCCCCCTTCATTGACGGAGCGGCACTTCCACAAAACCCTTTAGCTCAATGGAGACCACGTGATTGGATGCACCTTACTTGGGAATAAGACCCATTGAATAAAGTGGGACTTTCCTTTGAGTAAACATGCATATAACTAAACTACATCTGCTTTCCTGTTTTTTTAAGCTACATGTAATGCTTTTAGAAGCCTACAATAATTAATTTGTATCCCTCCATCCAAATTCTCACATTTGCTAACCTCCATTTAGAATATCCCCCTCTACCTTTTAGCAGCTTTATGGAACTTTTGGGAGTTCCACCCTTTAATCACCTTGTCCAAGAAGAAAGGTTTACCAACTATTTCAAGGGGAAACCCACCTGCCTTTAAGAGATCTTATGAATGCTCCCCATGACATAATATCTCTGAAGAGGTGGAATTAAAAAGGCCTCTGGCCTATTTACTTCTTCCAGGAAGTAAGAATAACTGTAGCCACTCTCTTGGTATTTGAATCATAGAATAATAGAATAGTAGAGTTGGAAGGGGCCTATAAGGCCATCAAGTCCAACCCCCCGCTCAGTGCAGGAATCCACCCTAAAGCATGGTTGGTTTGTTCTGCCTCCCTTTATTCAAATGTGTGGGCTGCTAACTCACCCCTCTGCTGAAAGGGAATTTCCCTGCAACAATCTTGTGTCAAGATCCATAGTCACCCCTTACTGGCATTCCGAATGGTGCATTAGACTGCAGTCCGAATGGTTGTCAGAAAATAACCACGTGGCTTACTTTGAAGTAAAAAAAAAATGCTTAGGATTGGGCTGCTAGTAGCCTCCAAATCACTACATGAAAATGTGATGCAATTCAAACCATACCTAAAATATTCCGTTACCATCATCCGCAGCTGCCTTTGGTTCGGAGTTAGGTAACGCAAGAGGGCTAATTAGAATCATAGAATAGCAGAGTTGGAAGGGGCCTACAAGGCCATTGAGTCCAACCCCCTGCTCAATGCAGGAATCCACCCTAAAGCATCCCTGACAGAGGGTTGTCCAGCTGCCTCTTGAAGGCCTCTAGTGTGGGAGAGCCCACAACTTCACCAGGCAACTGATTCCATTGTTGTACTGCTCTAACAGTCAGGAAGTTTTTCCTGATGTCCAGCTGGAATCTGGCTTCCTTTAACTTGAGCCCGTTATTCCTGCACTCTGGGAGGATCGAGAAGAGATCCTGGCCCTCCTCTGTGTGACAACCTTTTAAGTATTTGGAGAGTGCCCTCATGTCTCCCCTCCATCTCCTCTTCTCCAGGCTAAACCTGCCCAGTTCTTTCAGTCTCTCTTCACAGGGCTTTGTTTCCAGACCCCTGATCATCCTGGCTGCCCTCCTCTGAACACGCTCCAGCTTGTCTGTGTCCTTCTTGAATTGTGGAGCCCAGAACTGGATGCAATACTGGACGCAATTGTTGTGAACTGCTCTCTGGGCAGTGAACAACCATTGCTATGGAACCTCAGAGAGCACCAAGACTGACAACTCACTCCAACACCGGTCAGAGCAATACTAAGCTCTTATGTCAATGCAAGGAACCTTTCAGCTTCCTTCTTTGTATAAGATGACTATATTGACTTCCTGGACTGATGCCACTAAAAAGATGCTGCCACCTTGTCATGTTATAATCAGTGATCTGGATCTAGAGGTGTGTGCCAGGTGTATGAACTGATCAATTGATCTGGAGAGTACTCCCCCATATTGTATATCCACGGCTATAGCCCTGATAATAAGCGATTTTTTTCCAATGAAGCATGGGTGAAACAGGATTTTTTTTTAATGTAACCAATCCCCCATTAAAAATAATTTACGATTTGAACGCTGAAGAAAAATAATTTACAGTTTAGAGACTGGAGAATGTTTATACTGTTAGCAGCTTTCTAATATCACGCTGAAGGGAAGAGTTTGCATACGGCTTTAAGTGCTCTAATTTGTTCATGATGTACACACTGAAGTATGTTAAGACTAATTTGGGGCTTTAATTTTTACAGCCTCTAGTCTGCATTGTTAATTACTATGCTGCCTTTATTTGTTTAAATACCTGTATGGTCTTATCTGCTCCGCTTTTTGGTTTAACGCATATGTCAAATCAAATTTTATTAAGGCAACCCAGCATGGGTTTTAGCCAGATACAAGAGTCATGATATAAAAACATTACATTACATTACAGCATTGTATTAAACTTCAAATATTGAACTTTTACATATAAAGCATCATATATAGTGCTGGGATTTTTTACCAGCAATCTTAGTTATCCTTAGGGGACTAAGTCTTTCCTAATTTTTGCCGCTTTCACTGCAAAGCAAGCCAGGTCTAACAAGATGGATTTCGCAGTGTTTGTAAATAGGTAGCCAATTTTATCCAGATCTGTATAATGAGTAATTATATGCATATGTAATTATATTGTATTCTTTTGTTTCATTGTTCTACTATATATTGCAATTTATTTCATTGTATACAGAATCTTATGTAGTGTATGTGTACTCATGACAATATAGAAAAATCTTTTATAAACCAACTGTTTATGCATTATACCTTACACATTGTTCACGTGGTTGAGTGCCTTAGCACCCTTATTGTTTTGTGCCTTGTCATGTTAGCCATCCAAAGGACAGATGCTGTCTTGGCTCTCTAGCATTTCCCCCACCATCGGATGACACCTGGTCAGTCACAAGCAAGATGCTGGTGCTGCTAACCCTTAAAAAGTCTCTTGGTATTTGATGGCATCTTATCCGATTTTAGCACCTTATGTGATCATTAATGACGAAGAACTGAAGAATGCATAAAAGCAGAGGGGTAGTTTGTGCCTGCGGTGTGAATGCATACATCATTCGTTTTGTTGCTCCATTAGAGGAATTTTGTCTTGGTCCTGCTCAATGACCTGAACATAGATTCTGAGGAGTAGGGATTCTAAAACAGACTCCAGGATGACCCGGATGAGGTGAGAACCCATGCAGCCCAGTCTAGAAAGGAAACAGTACCTGTAGAGAATGAAGATTGGCTCATCAACTCCCCCCACCTGAACAATAACCTGGCCAACTTCCCCAGAGGCTGAAGTCACCCAGTCCTACACCTGAGTGATGGAGGAGCAGAAGGCTCTAAGTGCAAGAAAAGGCCCTTGAAGATGACACTCAGGAAAAAGCAGCACCTCCATCAACACGTAAGGCAAGTGCCGGGGAATGTTTTCACCTTGAGGGCTGCATTCCCTTGTGGGTAACATTCCAGGGGCTGCCTGCAGACGGAGGGTGTGGCCAGAGCCAAACATGGGCAGGGCCATACTCAGCCCATTCATAAGCACATGCACCCACACACGAAGATGCCCTCCCTCATGCGCCAATTTGACTTGGAAACAGCCCTTTTCAAAGCCTTACTCTTGTGGGAAGCAGCGCTAACGTGGGGGCCCACAGATCAAATCGGCTCCATGGGCAGCAGGTTCCTCACCTAAGAGCTCAGTATTGCTCTGACCAGCATAGGAGTAAGTTGGCAGTCTCGGAGCTAACCAAGGTCCTGCAGCAATTGTTGTGAAATGCCCAGAGAGCTTCAGCTACTGGGCAGTACAGAAATATGAGAGAGAGAGACACACAGAGAGAGAGAGAGAGAGAGAGAAAGACTATGCATCCAACTGATAGTTGTCTGCGGATTTCATAGAAATGGCATGGTCCCCTTGTTGAAGACTTGTGGCCAGCGAAGGCTGTTGGGACCTTGGTCCTTTGAGGAATCAGTTAGAAGCCTTGCTCCCTTAGCCAACGTACTCCCAGAGAGTCACCTTTCCCTAAATTACATTGAACTTCACAATCATCTCCTACTGCACAAACCTACTATTGCCATTTTGCGGAGGAACAAACTGAGGTTGATAGGCACTTGCTCAAGACCTACCTAAAGAACCTAACTCTGAGTTGACGTTTGAGTCCAGTTCTCCCTGCTCCAAAAAAAAACACATCCTGACCAACAAGCCGTCTTTGCTCTTGGTCTGCTCTTTGGAAATGCAATCATTAGACTGCTGTGAACAGGCTATGCTTGTCCAGGGGAGGATGGAGGATGCAGGGCTTATGTAGGTGCCAGATGGAGGAGTTGGTGCACTGACTGTTTGCGCTGTGTGTTGCTATGGCCCTTGCTTCGGTTGGCGCACCCAACCGAAGCGAAGCCAAGACGCTGGGGCAGGGTGGGCGGCTTCGGAACGGCACACCCGGACGTTGCTCTCCCAGAGTGGCTTCCAGTTGGGCGCGCCGTTCTGAAGCCACCCCACCCCACCCCAGCGTCCTAGCTTTGCTTCAGCTGGGCAGGCGAGATGGCGCCCTGCGCCCAGGTACGCTGGGGTGGGTGTGGGTGGAAGGGTGAAAGCAGCTCACCTGCGCGGCCTGGTTCCTAACAGGCCAAGGACCAGTACCAGTCTGTGGCCTGGGGGTTGGGGACCCCTGCTGTAAAGAACCAGGCTCGACGTCTGGGTGTGTTCAATGATCATCCTGGTTGCCCTCTTCTGAACACGCTCCAGCTTGTCTGCATCCTTCTTGAATTGTGGAGCCCAGAACTGGACGCAATACTCTAGATGAGGCCTAGCCAGGGCCTCCAGAAAAGGGGCGGCCCTTGCTTCTCCGGGATTTGTGGATTCTGCAAGGTCAGCTGTCTAAGATCCGATATTCCTTCGGGGGTATACATGAAGGCAAAAATGCTCCACTTCTTCAGAAGCACTTATAGATGGATAGATCAAAAAGCCAATAATGCACATCGGGCAGTGGGAAGAAAGGAGCAGGGGAGGAATGCGAATAGTGACTCCCTAAAGTGGAAAATACAGATTGCTTTGGAGCCCCTGTGTGATTAGAGAATAAAGTTGGAACAGTGTAAGAGCTATGCTGGCACTATAATGGGAGGTGCCTTGATGGACACTTGAAAAGAGGTTTATCAAAGCCATTCCAAGGGGGAACTAGTCCTTTTGACTGATGGACATGGTAAAGGCCATCCTGGAAGCATCTCTGACCTTGCTATTGATTGCCTCGGTAAACCGCAGAACTCTGCTGCCTCACTAAGAAGCCAGTGGGGTGAACCAACTGCAAATGGCTGACTGATGCAAACTATCAAGGTAGTCAATATACACAGATACTGACAGTGTATTGCTTAGTCCTCCAGAGTGCTGGTCTCTGGTTCTCCTCAGTTTCTGACTGCTTCAACCCACAGAACCTGTCTCATAGCCTTCAGCTTCCTGGATACCACCCCTGCTGCTGTTGAAGATGCTCAGGCATAACGAGGGGAGAGAAGATGGATGGAGATACCAGCCTACAGTCATTCAGCAGGCTGTGGAATAAATAGTCATAGAATCATAGAATAGTAGAGTTGGAAGGGGCCTCTAAGGCCATCGAGTCCAACCCCCTGCTCAATGCAGGAATCTACCCTAAAGCATCCCTGACAGATGGTTGTCCAGCTGCCTCTTGAAGGCCTCTGGTGTGGGAGAGCCCACAACCTCTCTAAGTAATTGGTTCCATTGTCGTATTGCTCTAAAAGGAAGTTTTTTCTGATGTCCAGCCGGAATCTGGCTTCCTTTAACTTGAGCCCGTTATTCTGTGTCCTGCACTCTGGGAGGATCAAGAAGAGATCCTGGCCCTCCTCTGTGTGACAACCTTTTAAGTATTTGAAGAGTGCTATCATGTCTCCCCTCAATCTTCTCTTCTCCAGGCTAAACATGCCCAGTTCTTTCAGTCTCTCTTCATAGGACTTTGTTTCCAGACCCCTGATCATCCTGGTTGCCCTCCTCTGAATCTGCTCCAGCTTGTCTGCGTCCTTCTTGAATTGTGGAGCCCAGAACTGGACGCAATACTCTAGATGAGGCCTAACCAGGGCCTCCAGAAAAGGGGCGGCATAGTTGGGCAACTTGTGGCTAATCATGAAACTATTGCTACTGAAGGCCTCTGACATAAAAGGCCCATTCAAATATTTTGTAATATTTTAACTAAGATCAGCTGCCAAACTCCTAGACTGTCCAGAGCCCTAGACAGCTAGCCAGATCACCTATGCAAAATGCCATGTGAATTTTGAGCTGCTGGATAAACTGCAAATTTGATGACTAGTACAATATTTGGGAGTTTTGAGAATCTCAGTTACAACATCAAAACAACAACTACCTCCAGCTCTGATGACTGCAGGGAAAACTTGGAACTCTGTGAGTGATATTTGGTAAAATTTCAAAAGGCAAAGTGGGGATCAGTGACCTGCAGGGGTCCATGCTCTTTCCACACAATTTCTATCCCCAGACTCCTATCTTGTCCTCCCCACTTCTCCTTCCATTCCTTCAGTCCTTTTCAAGCCATTCCAAATCCTACATAAGAACATCAGGTGGGTCCTGATGCTGGATCAGCCAAGGATCCATTTAGTCTAGCATTCTGTTCACACAGTGGCCAACCAGCTGACCATGGGAAATGCATAAGCCAAACATGAGTGCAACAGCACCCTCCCACCCATGTTCCCCAGTAACTGGGGTACATGGGCTTACTACCTCTGATACTAGAGGTAGCACATAGCTATCAGCACTAGTAGCCATGGATAGCCTTTTTTTCCAGGAATTTATCTAACCCCCTTTTAAAGCCATCCAAATTGGTGGCCATCACGACATCCTGTGGCAGTGAGTTCCATAATTTAACTATGCACTGTGTGAAGAAGTACTTCCGTTGATTTGTCCTGGATCTCCCACCAATAAGCTTCATGGGATGACCCATCACGTGAGGTACTGGTTCCTCTCTATTTGGCCCTGGTTAGGCCTCATCTAGAGTATTGCGTCCAGTTCTGGGCTCCACAATTCAAGAAGGACGCAGACAAGCTGGAGTGTGTTCAGAGGAGGGCAACCAGGATGATCAGGGGTCTGGAAACAGAGCCCTATGAAGAGAGACTGAAAGAACTGGGCAGGTTTAGCCTGGAGAAGAGAAGACTGAAGGGAGACAGGATAGCACTCTTCCAATACTTAAAAGGTTGTCACACAGAGGAGGGCCAGGATCTCTTCTCGATCCTCCCAGAGCAGTATGACAATGGAATCTGTTACCTAGGGAAGTTGTGGGCTCTCCCACACTAGAGGCCTTCAAGAGGCAGCTGGACAACCATCTGTCAGGGATGCTTTAGGGTGGATTCCTGCATTGAGCAGGGGGTTGGACTCAATGGCCTTGTAGGCCCCTTCCAACTCTGCTATTCTATGATTCTATGACCCCACTGGGTTCTAGTATTTTGAGAGAAGGAGAAAAATGTCTCCCTGTCCACATTCTCCATACCATGCATAATTTTGTACACCTCTATCATGTCTCCCCTTCAGCTCCTTTTTCCAAGCTAAATAATTCCATCTGTGCCCTCATAGCAGAGATGCTGCAGCCCGCTGATCATTTTTGTTGCTCTTCTCTGCATTTCGGATATTGAAACGAGGATAAATTATGAAAAATAAGCCAACACAAACCTATTGGCATAATGGCTTTCTATTGCAGAAAGTTGAGGGTGTGTTGCAGAGAGAACATTGATTTGAGTCGATTTCAAAATTCTTCTCTGGTATATCAAGAAAAAATGCTGAACGGCCAAGTTGATAAAGATGGATTTGGTTCATAATTCTGCAGACAACCTCTACATCACCTTGGCGTTGCACCTTCTTCATCTTTGTGCTTCTCTTTCCTCTCACTCCATTTTCCTACTTAGTTAAATGGCCACTTTTAGTGCAAGAGTTACTGTTCCATTATACAAATGCTACCGTTCTTTATTTATGGCATATATCTACTGCCTTTCTTAAGCCAACCAAAACAGTTTACCAAAAAATTAGAAGATAACACAATCAGATGAAAACATGGTGTTGTCCCTTATCAGGAATGACGGTGCCCCTGTAAGAATATGGAAGTGGAGACGATGGAGCATATCCTTCTGTCCTGTAGCTTTTATAATCAGGCCCGCCATCTTATGATCACCCCATTGTTGAGTAAACTGTCCAGAAGTCCAGACAAATTTTATCTTAAGTTTCTGTTGGAAGACAAGTCCTCAAGAGTAACTTTGGCTGTTGCTAAATTTCTTACAGTGGCGGCCAGGATTAGAGCTCTCTTTGTATTAGATGAAAGTTGATAATAGCTCTAACTGTATGATTTCATGTTTGATTCTTGTTTTCGCATGGATCTATGGATCGCAATAAAGTAGTATGGTATGGTAAAACATGGTGAAACACTAAGATATAATCTGGAAAACGGTAATAACAATTTTATAAAAAAAAGAAGGAAAGGAACCTCTCGTGCAAGCACTTGAGTCATTGCTGACTCTTACAGGGATGCCTGCTTTCGCTGACGCTTTCTTGGCAGGCCTTATAGCGGGGTGGTTTGCCGTTGCCTTCCCCGGCCTTTATTACCTTTTCCCCAGCTAGCTGGGTACTCATTTTACCGACCTCGGGAGGACGGAAGGCTGAGTCAACCTGAGCCGGCTGCCTGAGAACCAGCTTCCGCTGGGATTGAACTCAGGCCATGGGGAGAGTTTCGGCTGCAGTAATTGCCGCTTACCACTCTGTGCCACACGAGGCTCTTAACAATTTTATAAGCCAAGGTAAAACAAATAATGTGTCTTGAACCTCTTCCCAATCACAGAGAAAGTGTGGAACAGAATATATTCCAGAGTTTGGGATGCAGAAGAAAAACCCTTCCTGTGTGTCCGACAAGGGCGGCTCTGAAATGAGAGGTATCTTCAAAAGGGCTTCTTCTGCTTATCATAACAACTGAGCAGGCTCATACCAAGCCAGGTAGGCCCTCAGATAGCTTCAGATTACTTTTGTAAAAAGCATTCAGAACAAACATTACAGGCCAAGAAGCCGAGCTGGGCTGATGGTTGCAAAGATCAAGGTGGTTGCAGGGAAGTTAAGCCAACTTTGCATTTCAGTGTGTATTTTCACAGTCCAAAGGGAGAATATCAATAATTGGTAATAGAAGAATGGTTCTAATTTGAAATGTAAACCAAAGGATAGATTGAATTTGTTCAGGGTAAAGCTAAATGCATCCGTGTTTGTAAAAGCGTACGCTCAGAGGTGCTCCAGACCAACGAAATTGTAGTGTACTGTTGAGTATACAGTGCAGGCATGTTCATATTTCTGCCACAGCTTCCTTCTGCAAATTTCTCATAACAAGCTGCATGTGTCATCATTCATGTTCCCAGTCAGGTAGATTATACATATGGTATTAGCTAATGTTTTTATCTGCAGAATGTTACTGTAGCCCTGGAACTGCATTAATCATGGGCACATGGAAATCTTTAACAGTCCCCATCTGGGTCAGATGACTGGGAATGTGAGTGACCCAGATTCTGTTATGGGAAATTGAAATCTGAAAGATCTCCCAAGAAGTTTTGCACAACGGAAGCTCAGCTGATGTGAAGCCAAATGCATGAACTCTCGTTGTGATGGATAAGGTGGATCTAGAATGTAAACAAACTCTCCCATCTCGCACTCTCACCCGCATGCTTTAGGATGGATTCCGGCATCGAGCAGGGGGTTGGACTCGATGGCCTTTTAGGCCCCTTCCAACTCTACTGTTCTATGATTCTATAACACAGACAGGATAAGCAGAGCTTCAACCTGCTCCTAGCTTCGTTCTCTACCCATCGCTGAAGAAATGGCACCAATGGACAACGTTGCACGTGAGTAGGAGTGGAAAACTCACTACGGCACCCCAAGGTGGCCCTCTCAAAGACAAAGACAAGCTTCACTGCAGAAGCATGATATATGTATGGATTTCATACAGTAACTGAGGCACATTTCTGGGAATGCCTTTGCCTCTTAAGGAGCTTTCAAAAAATCCCTGGGGACTGTCTGAGGAATGACATGGAATGGCTATATGTGTTATGGTCTCATGCATAGTAATCAGGAGGACCTGGAGGTATTTTTTATTTATTTATTTATTTATTTATTTATTTATTACATTTTTATACCGCCCAATAGCCGAAGCTACCACCCATCCTCCACTAGGAAGAAAAAGCTAAACAGACCTGTAGTCATAGACGTGATCTGAAAATATGGAAGAGAAGGAGCTTATTGGAAAGACTGGGGCCACAGCTAGACCTAAGGTTTATCCTGGGATCCTCCAGGGTTCGCCCCTGCCTGAGCACTGGATCCCCTGTGTGTCACCTAGATGAACAGGTTTGACCCCTGGACGATCCAGGGATAAACCTTAGGTCTAGCTATGGCCTGGGAAAGAAATGGCAAAAATGGCTTAGGTTTAAAACCCTCTTCACCTCAAATTTGCAAGGCAGTAAAATGCAGGTTGGCACATTGGCTGTCTCCCTTTTAACCACATAGTCAGTTAGCAGGAACGAGGCAATGTCCTCTGTTTGAGTTTGGAGGGCACCAAGAATCAAAAGAGAAGAGGGAGAGTTTGAGATTAAGGGCCTTACTAGACCTACGTTTGAATCCGGCCTTCAGGCGCGGTGAGCCCGTGCTACAATTAGCACGGGCCATCGTGCCTATCCAGACATCAGACGCGACGGGGAAAGGAAAGCCCCGTCGCGTCCTCCATTTTTTAAAAACAGTTAAAGGGGTCATGTGCGCAGGAGCGCACCAACAAAAAGATAGGTATTTTTTTTTAAAAAAAGGTTCCCCACTCCCCCGATTCCCCCCCCGCTCGATCGCCCCCTGCTCACTCGCCCCCTGCTCGCCCCCTTGCTCGCCTGTCCACTCACCGCCCCCGCTCGCCATGTCCGATGCCCCCTCCGCCATCACCCTCGCCGCGATCTCCAAACCCTGGCTCCGCTCTTCCCCCCCATCACTCCTGCCGGGTCTGCTCTTTCCCCCCTGGCCCCCATCACTCCCCTCCCCCACGATTCCCTCGCTCCCAGCCCAATGGGCACAGTGCTCCTATGGAGCGCTGTGCCCAGTGCACAGCTTCTCCCGGCTACTCGCAAATAAGCGAGCAGCCGGGAAAAGCCGTGGAACCAGCTAGACTTTCCACAGCCCCGGGCTCAGCCACAAGTGGATCCGGTTATCCCGGGTCAAGGGAGGGTTTAGTCCGACCTGACCCCAGGATCCCCTGTGCGTCATCTGCACGCACAGCAGGGAGCCCGGGCCTCGCACCAGGCTAAACCCTCGTCTAGGAAGGCCCTAAGTTTTGGACTGAGTAGGATAGACCTTTTAAGCTTGCCCTATTGATTCTGAAAAGAGGGGGAGAGAGATGACAGCCCATCCGGCCTAAAATTATGTTAACACTCAATATGGAGGTATGAACAATCTACAAGAAGTTAAAAAAAACTTATTTCGGGAAGGTCAAGGCTGGAGTGGGGGAGGGGAGAGGATGGCAAGTAATTAACAAAGGTTTCTTGAGGAACAGAGAAGAGAATGAATGAATGCATTCTTCCAGACAGCTACTAACTAAATGGTAATTTACCATGATATGCAAGTAAACACTTGGCAATCTAGTAATCTGTAGGGCCTCCTCAAGCAATGAAGAGAACTTCACCATGTCTGCGCCTCACCAACTGGCACTTCATAATACTTGCCACCATCTAGCACAGCCTTCCTCAATCTGGGGCGCTCCAGATGTGTTGGACTACAACTCCCAGAATGCCCCAGCCGCTGGCTGGGGCATTCTGGGAGATGCAGTCCAACACATCTGGAGCGCCCCAGGTTGAGGAAGGCTGAATTCTAGCACAACGTTACAGACAACCTGTACACATCATGACCAGTGACCACTGTGTAGGTTGCTATTTGTAGTCACCCAAAAAGCAGTGTTGTGGTGAAGAAACTAGACCTTTATTTTATCCCCCATTCTGTTTAACATTTACCTCAACTCACCTAGGGGAGGCATTGGGGGTACTTAACCGTTACTGGGCTGGATGAGGACAAATAAATGGAAGCCCAATCTAGACAATGCAGAGTTACTGTTAGTAGTTGGTTCCTCGGAGAAGACAACCTGATCTGGAGGGAGTCGCATTCCCTGTAAAGCAGCGGTCTCCAACCTTTTTGGCACCAGAGACCACTTTCGTGGAAGACAATTTTTCCACGGACTGGGGGAGGGGGGTTGAGGGGATGGTTTTGGGAAGCCCCCCCCCCACTCCAGCGTCCTGGCTTCGCTTCGGTTGGGTGGGCCCAGCCGAAGCGAAGCCAAGACGCTGGGGCAGGGTGGGCGGCTTCGGAACGGCACACCCGGAAGTTGATCTCCCAGAGTGGCTTCCAGTTGGGCACGCTGTTCTGAAGCCACCCCACCCCACCCCAGCGTCCTAGCTTTGCTTCGGCTGGGCAGGCGAGATGGCGCCCCGCGCCCAGGTATGCTGGGGTGGGTGTGGGTGGAAGGGTGAAAGCAGCTCACCTGCGCGACCTGGTTCCTAACAGGCCAAGGACCAGTACCAGTCTGTGGCCTGGGGGTTGGGGACCCCTGCTGTAAAGAACCAGGCTCGACGTCTGGGTGTGTTCAATGATCCATCTTTGTCACTAGAGGTTCAAGTGGCCTCTATGGGCCTTCTACCATCCTACGGTGATGCACCAACTATAATCCTAGCCTGGCTTCAGTAAACTCCCAATTGGTTGGGGCCATTTTGAAAATGGTATGGAAATTTTGGTTGGCATAAAATGTGGCGGGTGGAGTATCTGCTAGGGACAGGTGTTTATACTTATTTTAGGACGGGGCAGTATTTACTTTAATTAATTACCAAAATACATTTTTACCTCACTCTTCAGCCAAACAAGCTCCCAGAGTTGCTTACAGATCAATTTCAAAAGCCAGGATACTTTACCATCTTCAGTGGCTCCTGGTCCTTTTCCAGCCCCCAGGGTTTTTTGTTTTTTTTAGTGTACAGTTGGACACAAAATGTGCAGTTGGGGAAAAAATGTGCAGTTGGAAATCTGATAATGTGCAGTTGAAAAAAGGGGTAAAAATAAATAACACGTTTTATGCGTTTATTAAGAACTTATCAATAGACAAAGCCAGGGATGGCATGTGACACTAATTATATAAAGATGCAGGTGAAAGAGCCCGTGATGGTGTGACTGATGTTGTTGGGTCCTGTGACAGTGTTGCCTGAATAGATGTGGGGCAGAGTTGGCCCTTGGTTCTATTGCATGGTCTGGTCCCTCTGT
The DNA here is from genome assembly GCF_023053635.1 of Elgaria multicarinata webbii. Lineage (NCBI taxonomy): Eukaryota > Metazoa > Chordata > Lepidosauria > Squamata > Anguidae > Elgaria > Elgaria multicarinata. Next base: position 213,107,047 of record NC_086171.1, on the reverse strand, counting down.
CTGCGTCTCTGTCCTGTGTACTGTTGCTGGTTAGCATCCAACTTCATGTTGGGAGGTTGTCTGGAGGCCAGGACTGGTTTGGCTCCCAAGGCTTGCGAGAGAGAAGTGTCTGTGCTCGTGATGGGTTGGAGTTCACTGAAGATCCGTTGCAGTGGTTTCACTTGGGGGTTGTAGGTGACCACCAGGGGTGTCCTTCTCTTGGCCTGTCGTCCTTCCTGGGTGTCCGTGTGGCCCTGTCAATCTGTCTTTAAATTTAAGGTGCTGCTAGTGTGGGCGAGAATCTGTCCAGTCATGAAAGAGAAATAACGTGTTTGGTGGGGGCGGGGTGTCTGACAGGGCATTTGTGCAATTGGAAAATTTGCTTTAAAAAAATCCCTGCCACTCACAAACCAGTTAGTTTTAACCTTTAAAACCCCTCCCAGTTTGGGACGTCAATATCTGAAGGGCCATCATCTCTTCCCATGTTCCTATTTGAACCCTGAAATTGCCATCTCAGGACATTCTCCATGTGTCCCTGTCAAGTGACTATGGGGGAAAAGGACTTTTTCAGTAGTGGCCCCTCGATTGTGGAATGCCCTTCCCAGAAAGACTTGTCTGCCACCTACCTCATTAAGCTTCCAGTGCTAGGCAAAGATCTTTTTATTTTATTTTTCCAGGCTTTTAAATGCTATGGTTTTATACTGTTTTAGCTCTGTGGATTTTATTCCTCTGCCCTCAGTTTTAAATCGACATTTTGCTGCAAACTTCCTTTTCCTTTGTTCCGTGTTTAAAATTGTTTTGTGGATTTTATAGTGGCGTTGTACTGTAGCCAATCAAATAACTTCAGTTATAGGGTGGCTCTGTAAACTCTGGGTGCTTCCAGAAAAGTCTTTTAGTGTGCAATCGCCAAGCCTTATTCATCGAATGTCATGGGGGGTTGGACTAGATGGCCTTGTAGGCCCCTTCCAACTCTGCTATTCTATGATTCTATGGGTGGTCCCAAGATGCTCTCCCTCCTTCATTTTCCCACCATCTCTTCCAGAAAAAAAAAACATGAATGGAGGAAAAGCAGAATAGCTGCACAAGGTCTTTTGATTGGTAGTGCTATAAGTTGTCTGGCTAGAAGCACCCTGCGTGTGTGTGTGTGTGTGTGTGTGTGTGTGTGTGTGTGTACTTTAGATGCAGAAGATCACAACTTTACTCTCTGGCCTATTCAGGTAAAAGGGTCTCAAACACAGAGTTAAAAAAGGCCTCTTTTGAGAATTTTGGAAAGCCATATGGGTTGAGAATTTTCTCACCTCATATTACAAGCTGTGCCTGCCAAAAATCTTCCTTTTACCCAGCTCTTAGTAGCACAGGAACCCTGTCCTCCTTTGAAACTCATCACCTTATGCAGGTATGTGTGTGCGTTTGCAGGTCGGCGGGTTGTACACATTGAGATTAAATAAAAACTGATAGGTGATATCGCTTAACTAGATCAGTTCCTGGAGAGTGTAGGATTTATATCAGGGGCTACCAGTCAGGGCCAGGTTAGGAGGTCTAGTATATCAAGGATTACCAAGGAGATAAATAAAACAGAACTGGAATCCATCAGGGAGCAGGATTTAGAGACAAGTAGAGGCAAAGCAAGGATGCAGAAATGAGTGTAACCACTGAGGAATCACTGCCATTTCTGTAAGTATTTATTGGAATTGAAGGACAATCAGAGAGAAGAGCACAGCCCATCAGTGCAGAAGCATGTGGAAACTACAGGTAATTCTGATGCTGGAGAACAATTCTGTGCAGTACAGACATCTGTCAGGGATGCTTTAGGGTGGATTCCTGCATTGAGCAGGGGGTTGGACTCGATGGCCTGGTAGGCCCCTTCCAACTCTTCTATTCTATGATTCTATGACAGGTGGTCTCCAGCTGTAGCAAATGGCAGGTTGAACCAAAGGGGCCACAAAAGAGCCCCTAGCTTGGAAAGCAATTCTTCAAGGCTCCAGGGAACGTGCTACTGTCCACTTTTTCTATTATTTACTTTTCTCAATAGGATATTTATTTATTTATTTATTACATTTTTACACCACCCAATAGCCGAAGCTCTCTGGACGGTTCACAGCTCTCTGGGCGGTTCACAATAGCTTATGGATCTGCACAAATGCAAATATATCCAATTTTTAAAACATTTTTGTCTGTGGACATCCAGATACAGACGATCCTTTGTTTTTGAAGCCAACAGAGTAGACATGATCTGATCTGATAAAACAGAGAACCGGGTGTTTGTAGTAGAAGAGACCTTTTTATTCTCCCAGCATTTTAACAGTCTATAAATAAATTTTAACTTCGTGTTTTAAATTTGTAATTTTGCATTGCTGCTGTTTTTATCTGGTTGAGCTTTTATATTGTATTTTATATTATGGTTTTATACTGTTGTTTTATACTTTGAATGTTTTTAATTTTTGTGAACCACCCAGAGAGCTCCGGCTATTGGGCGGTATAGAAATGTAATCAATCAATAAATAAGAGACAATGGATGTCTAGGGCAAGCAACTCTTCTTACACCACCTTGAAGTTCCAATAATAATTAACAAGTAGACGTTTAGAGAAAAGAGGCTGATAGAAAAAGGAGAGAGTGAATTGGTGGGTAATACCTGCAGCCTACCCTTGGCTCTCACAGCCCCTCCATCTCAGAGGTATCTTCCATGGATTTCCTGCTGTCCCTGCAACTCATCAGCCGGGCCCAACCAGATACAGCAAGATCCCAGGGGACACACCTTGCATATTCTTGCCAATTAAAAACAAGTAAATAAATAAATAAGGTTCTTTATGCAGACTCAGGGACAGGTGGAAATCTGATGACAGTCCCTACCCGCTACTGCAACGTTAGCACTAGTATCAACAGCCAGTACTAAACGCAGCACCTTGATAGATTCCTTTCGTTAGACATTTGGAGAAGAAAGTAGCACCTCATTTCAGAATATAAACTGAGAAAGTCTTTATATACACAGCCATTAGTACAGCAATTACTTATTATTTTGCTCGTGAATGATTTAAATAGATTAAGAAAACTATGCTTCAATTTTTTTTCTGGGAAAGGGTGACCGATCTAACTCTTCCTTTTTCCTTCCTCCTCAACCTGCCCAATCATTTTTTCCCCCCATTCTACTTCTAACGTTGGCTCTAATTAACAGATATATATCAGCCCTGGATCTCAAGACACTTATGATGGTGTACCAACAGCTCTCCATTTCATATCTTAAGAGGACCATGGTCAAGAAAGTCTCCTCCTACAATTGAGGGTATTGGTGAACCGCCCAGAGAGCTCCGGCTATTGGGCGGTATAGAAATGTAATAAATAAATAAATAAATATTTACTTAGAGACCTTCTCCCCCCTCCTCCTGGCACTCTGGCCACAAACTCCTTTTATCCTCATTGGCTAAATACTCATCATCTGACCGGCATGCGCTCTCCTTGAGTTCCTCAACTAGCTGCTGGCTCTACCCACAGCGAGGGTTACTCGTGGTTGTTTAGCTAACCATAGTCTACGGCTATAACCATTTTGTTGTAATGGTTGTTTAAGGGCCAAATGTACAATTTGCCCCAGGGCTGGGCCGGGTCCCAAAACAGAGGCGTGCATTTGCCATGTAAAAACCAACCAACAAAAACCACCAGGAAGCTTTCAACATCTACCACCAATTCATAACCCTCAGGAAAGTTCCCAGCTGTTAACGCCCCATCCAAACACTGGACGAGCCTGCACCTCCCAGATTTGCGCACGTGCATTTTTCTGCAGTCTGTTTGTGGAGGCGGTTCGCGGAGGCGTGGCCTAGTTGTGCAACAACAGACCTGTCTGGGGCTCCACGCAACATCTTTGCCTGGGCAGAATCCTTTGGCACAGCTCTACCACCACTGCAGCTGAGCCTTCACTGAGCATGTGCTGCTTTTTCCCTTGCTTGCTAAGTGGAACCTGCTAAAAGTGCTTTTTTTCTCTCCCCAGGGCAGGAATGGTTTTGTTTCCACTAGACCTACAGAAACCTTCTGAGACACACACATGAACAACCTTATAGCTGCCCTCCCTCCTCCTCTTTCTTTGGAAGTGTCCAGCTTTTAGGAGGGAGGGCTAGGGGGTGTGGGTGTGGGTGTGGGTGTGTAAAGGGTGGGGGGGAAACAGGCTTTTACTCATGCAGCGACAAAATCTCTCTTCTCCGTTTTATAAGGGATGGTGAAATGCCTCATGCAGCCCGCTCTTTGTCTTCTGTAAAACCTTCCGTCCTCGCTCTTCATATTTCTATTACACTCCTGTCACCCTGGAATCCCTGTTCTTTGAAACAGGTCTTATGGCAAATCTAATCCAATTGGAAAGGAAAAGAGGATTGGAAATCGCCCTCCAAGGCAAACCGCTCAGCTTTAAAAGCCCCGTCCCATTGTCAGTAAATTGAAATTTATTGTTTGGGGAAGGAAGGGGGGGGGAGGGAGGAGAGGGAGAAAGTACCATATTGTTTCAGAGCACCATATGGGGAAGGCACCTGGTACCCAGACGTGCCACCCCACCCCCCAACTCCTTCACAGCAGGGTCCTTCAGCCTTCGCCTGAGCCAAGCCTTGTGCTGCCATTTATTATAGACCAATTCTGCAATAAAGTAAGAGGAGGAGGGTTGGGACCACACATGCCCGAGGAAAACCTTCCCATCCCTTTCCTTCGCTTTCGCCACCTGACTCTCATTCAAAGACAATCTATGTGGATTTCCTAGCACAAGTCCAGCATCTTTAAAAAAAAAGAAGACACATTTTTAATCTCTTTGAACCTCCTTAGACACACACACACACACACACACACACACACAGAGAGAGAGAGAGAGAGAGAGAGAGAGAGAGAGAGAGACACACACACACACACACACACACACACACACACACACACATAGCCCAGACAAGGAACTGCAGGCATCATCACAGGGATGGGCGAGCCCAGTGAAACCAGCAAGGAAGGTTTGCCTTCCTTCCAGCCCATTTGTGTGTTTATCCCATGTGCATACCTACTTCCCCGGTCTCTCTCCCCACCATTTTCCCCCATTCAGAAAAAAAAAAAGGTCCAACCAATTCATTTCAAATGCAGCAAAGAAAAAGTACCCGTGCTTCAATTTATAAAAGGTTTTCAGACTAGCAGTGTGGGTGTGGGGTGGGGAGGGTCTTGAAAAATCCACACCAGCCGTCTATTGTCTAGGCTGAAAATATCACACGCTTATTCCCTGCCAAATTCCATCCACTTGGCCCTATCTTTAAAAAAAAGACAGGAAAGGGAGATGCAACACGATGCACGTTTAGGAATTAAAGAGCAGATGTGCGCGCACACAAAGTCTGTACAGCTGGCTGCACTGTGAGAAATGCTGCCACCCACACCCACCCACCCAGCCACCCACCCCACCAGCCAGGCCTTGAAACCTGGGAGGGCAACAGGGTGCAGCTATGCAGTGGTGTCACAGCCCATGCAGGGAAGGATTGTCTCACAGCGTTGAGTTCCATTCAGCGCCATGGGCGGACCACTCCCTCTACAGCAACTCCTGGCTATCCAGCCTGCCCTGATTCTGCTACCCCAGATTTGTTAAAAATGTCCTTGTCTCTTTTTCATTTTTGCTAACCTTCCTTTCTGCAATCACCAACGCACTTTTACTGAAATCCTGTATTAAAAAAATGAAATAGTGATGCCCGATCACCAGCATTCAGCTAAACGAGGTGTTTTTTTTATTAGCCCAATAGAGAAGAAATTATCGGCCATCAGCACGTCCAAAAAGCTTGCATTCTGAAAGCAAGAGAAGGCAATGATGCCTGCACCTACCTACTTTGGTACAGCTTTGCAGATAGCCCCACCTTGAAAACAACAAGGGTGAATTACCATTGATCCCTGTGAATCGGTTCATTCTCAGTAAAGTCGCTGCAGATAAAAGGGGGGGAACAAAACCATGCCTGGTTCGTTTTACCTGAGACGGTGCTGGCCATGATGGTGAGATGGGTAGCAGAGAGGATACGGCAAAGGAAGATGCAGAGGCAGAGAGAGGCGGAAGGCTGGCTTTTCTACTGAAGTGCTGCAATGCTGTGGAAGAGAGGAAGGTCTGAGTCAGCTCTAGGGGGCTGTGGCTATTCAAGAAGGGAGGAGAGAAAGAGAGGGAGTGTGTGAGAGAGAGAAAAGAGAGAGAGAGAGAGAGAGAGAGAGAAGGCTAGAAAGGCAGAAGAGGTTCCCAGCTTCAGAATATTGATTGGCCTCTGAGGGTGGCTTTTGATAGCCCAATCTTTTCCAGTGTCAGGAATCTGAGGAGGAGAAATGCAGAGGCTGTGGGCAAAGGGTGCAATGGGAGCAGGCACGCCCAAACTGTGATCTACCTTCTCTTGTCCTGTCTGTCACACGGATAGTCTAGCAGACGGCTGTTTCTTTTTATTTCAGTGACTTGCAAACAAAATGGGAAAATGTGCGAAGGGGAATGAATTTATTTAGGAGATAAACAGCTTCTGGAAGCCAAGCCGCTTCACAAACCTGCTTGAACGCGGTGTCTGGAATTCAGGTTAACCTGGCAAGAAAATACCAGCTGCTGAGTTACCGGCTGCCATCACTGTTTTAAGCCAAGCCGTCCAGTTCACAACCAGTTAAGCTACTGTACTTGAATTTAACCACCAAAGGTTTCACACGATCGGTTTTCTTCTAATTCTCAGTGTTCATTTGAAACTATCTTCCTAGCTGGCTTGGAAACCAAAAGATAAATAAAGGAGTAATTTAAAAATATATATATATATTTCAAGTCTCACAGCCAAGCATGTGAAAATATGCCCTTTTTTTATCCATACAATGACTTTCCTCCATACTGGGGTAAGGGATTCTTTTAAGGTTCTGAGAGATTACCATATTTTAATTCTATCTAATGCATTAATTTTCATTTATCAGTGCCATCATTATCACCAGCATTGTTTTCACGGATCTCTTCAGCACCTCATTTTAATAAGCCCCAAATCCAGATAGCTTTATAGGTATTCCCATGAAACAGGCTCACACAACAGCCCACTTTTTAGCCAACGATCACAATCCTTAGAATTATTAAAGTGCTTTCTGAGGGCTCAAAGCACGTCTCGTGCATCATCTCAGTTGTCCTTACAACAGCCCTATAAGGAAGGTCTGTATTATTATTCTCATGTTGTGGAAATTGGGGTGGAGTGAAGTTTGAGGCTGAGAGACAGCCTGAATCTACCTTGTTTGAATTGGGGTCTTCTCAACATGCAGCTCACATTCTAACGGTGCACCACCATTTAAAAATGATTTAAGC